>NC_056747.1:978579396-978599396 GCF_019279795.1 Protopterus annectens
ATGGATCTGAAGGAAATATTTCTTTTTTTTTTTTTTTTACTTTTAATTTTCATCTTTTTACAAGCTAAGTGTTTTCCCTTGGAAACACAACTTAAAAAAGTAAACCTCACAATACTGTATTGAAGCGACTCCAAGAAAATAGTAGGAATGTTTTTATGGCGTAGTTTATACATAAGAGTATGAAGTTATTTTGTACCTTAGTTATATCCAGTTGGTTTAGCAACATTTTAAGTACAGTGATATGCCTAGCATGTTAATCAAATCATGAATCACAGTATAGCATGAAAGAATGTGCATTAACCTTCTTCAGGCACTTACTAGTTACAAGGTAAGTATACCAACAAATTATAATTCTGGACATAAAATAATACAGAACTTCCTGACAGCTGTCAAATTTCAAACTTCAAAAAAGGTAATAAAAGGTACAAAAAGACCAAAGATTGGAAACACGGTCTTTTTTCTCTGATCCACAGAAGTCAAAATTATAGGATATGATTAGATATTAGCTGACTAGTCTGAGTATGCCTACTTTTAAGGAGTATATACTAATCTATATCTTAAATTTAAATGACACTGTGACGAGTGATGACATTTATCTTACCAATGTTGCTATATATTCTCTGAATTCTTATTTAGTTAAATGTTTTAGCATGTTTAAATGATCATGGATTATCAGTAAATACTAATAGGTGCAAAGTGAGGCATGTCAGACTCATACACTCCAAATCAGATGCGATATAAGTAATGTTGTCACAGAAATTACTGAGGTTATTCAAGATTTTTGGATTTTTTTATAAATAATCAATATTTTATGGAAAATGCTTTATTAGCCAATACTAAAGCATGTCAAAGTAAAACCATGGAAACCAGAACATGCATTATATAATCTGAATGTATATTTCCTATAATACCCTTTTTTGAGTATTCTCTAAGAATGATCACTCCCATCTTCACCTGTCTGGCCTTCTTTTTTTTTTTGCCTCAATTCCTTTGATCCACCATCCAGTCCCTCATCAAGCTAATTCATCTTCAAGCTTTTCCTCAACTATCCTATCTGTTTCTTCAGACATAAAACCCTTTTTCTGATCTCACTCCTTCGTCATTTGTTTCTGCAAATTTCTCTGAAGTTTTTATTTTTTTGAACATCATGTCCTTTTATTCTTCTAACTGCCCAAATAACCTGTAATTATCCCACTTCATGTAACATTAACCCCATCCCACATCCAATTCCTCTCAGCATTCCTATTCTCTGTCATTCTCTGTCACACTATATTCTGCAGCTGTTCTCTTTCCCTCATCCCTCTCCATTTAGTGAGGGTCCATCTCCATCTGTATTTCCATCTTATCATGATCACAGTACAGTTTGATAAGCAGCTAACATCTTTGCCTCTTCCACCTCATAGGTTCATAGGTTGATAGGAGATTACTAAGTTGATGGCCCTAGAGACTTAACAAGCCTAGCCATGTAATACCTTTGTTTCCTAATTGACCATGCTTAGATGATTTATTTGGCAATATGTAAGGAATGCCCTAGTTTTTATGTTGGGGAAGACTATTCGTACTTTTACGGAAAGAATTTATGAACATGTATACGATATTAAACAGAAAAGAAATACCAATGCTTTATACAGACATTTAGGGGGACATTCAGACCATGTTTTTTTTATCTTTGGTATCGAAGTAATACCAAATAATTTATTAGGGGACCTTGAAGAGATACAGTAGAGCATAGGGAACTGCATTGGCAGTTAAAAGTAAATGCTATTTCATCCCCAGGTTTAAATGAATCTACATCTATAATGAGTGTATTAAATCTTATGTCTTATTACATATGAAAATAAGATGCACCACTTCCAAGGATATTTGTTTAATTTTAAAAATATTTTTTAAGAATTTATATAAAATGAGTGATTTTTTTTAATATTGGTAATTTTTTCTAGTAACAAAACAGGCAAAATGTTTTGTATAGTTTGATTTTTAGTAGGCATTCAAATGGTTAAAATCAGTAGTTAACAAGTAATTTAATTAGGTGGGAGGAAAAAGAATGAGATAATATGATTTTAACGTGTTATATAAGTAAAGTTTCTTCACTAGATGTTTAGATTCTGAGGAAGTTTTGGTTATACTCATACGAAAGCACTTAGTCTTGTTTGAATAAAAGGATTCTTTGGATGAGCTGCTGTTTTGGATCTTCGTTTTTTTTGTTTTTGTGTTCAGTTCCTAGTTTGTGGTGTTGTTAGTAGAGCTTATCAGTGATTAGCACGAACTACATCTGTCCATGAGGGACATTTGTGCCACCCCCGGGGTAAATTTACGGTCTCCTATCCAATTTGTCAAGGTTCAACTTAAATAGGGTCATTGAGGAATCCTGCTTCATGTGAAGTAAGAGTTTATTCCAGAGGAGAGGCAATCTCTGGGAGACATATCTGTCTCTCCAACATGTTCTATTTATGTCACAGGCTAAGTTAAGTTCTTGGAGTGAGTGACACTTGTCCCATTTGATTTGTGGACATGCAGCATTCCCATTAGGGCAGAGTCAGAGATCGCTCTGTAGGCCAGGTACAAGTCGCCTGTCAGTAGCCTGTAGGATACAGACTACAGAAACAGGGCCTTCAGTTTTTCAGAGTAGAGAATGATTTGGAGGCCCTCAATTTTCTTTGTTAGAAGTCTCTGTGGTCTCTCTAGTTGTTGCAGGTGTCTGGTGAGGTATATGCAAGAGGGAGCATTGTTCTCAATTAGTGGTCTGATGAGGGTCGAATATAGAGGAGTTATAATATTCTTAGTCTTGGATGCAATGCCCTTATTTATGAGATGTGCAACATAGAAGGCTTTTTTTACCATTGTGTAGGTATGGTGATCAAAGTTTGAATTGCTGTCAACCTGCGTTCCCAAGTCTCTCACCAATGTGCTTGAGCTTAGGGGGGTGCTATCTATAATATAATTTGCAGGGGCCACTTCTTTGCCAAACTGGATACTGACACATTTCTTTGCTTTTAGTTTTAGACCATGACTCTGGCAACAATCATTAGTTTGTGTTAGCCCCTTTTGTAATATGTTAACATCGTTGGAGGACTCACTGATTGCACCTAGTTTGCAGTCATCTGCAAACTTGGTAAGACACAGGCAATCTACTTTTATCTGGACATCCAAGAAGTTGATTCCAGATAGCAGAGGGCCTACCACAGATCCCTGTGGTACACCACTGGTAACTGGTCTACTGGTGGAGGTGGAATCCCCAACTTTGACAGTATGCATTTCATCAGTGAGCCAGTTTGCCACCCATCTAGTGACATATGGATTGATCCTCAGCTGGGAGAGTTTCTCAATGATACCTGAGTGGGGGAATGTTTTGAAGGCCTTGGCTAAGTCAGGATAGGCATTGTGTACTGTTCTGTCCTCATCCAGGGCTTTGGTGATATTCTCGAAGAAGTCCACCAGGTTCAGTAAATAAGACCTGCCCTTAACAAAGCCAAACTGGGTAGGTTCAAATGTTTGGATGTTTCCTATGTCCTTTATAAAGTCCATGATGATTCTTTCCATGGCCTTGCAAATAAGGCTGGTTAAGCTTATGGGTCTATAGTTCTCAGGGTCGGTTGCTAGACCCTCTTTTTATAAAGGGATTACTGTTGCTGTTCTCCACTCTGCTAAAACAAAGCCAGTGCTCAGGCTATGGTTGAAGAGAGTGCCAAGTGGTTCCACTAGGTCTTGTTTTAGATTGTTAAGTAAGCAGTCTTAGATGTTATCTGGTCCCATGCAGCCTGTGTTTTTGGCCATGGAGAGAGTGGATATGATCTAGTCTTTGGAGATGCTATGTAAAGGACTGGTGACAGGGGTGCTTTGGGGTGTGTCTGGTGGGGACAGGAAGGTGAAATTTGCACCAAATCCGTCTGACAGCAGGTTGGCAATTTCTTCAGGTTTGGTGTGAGTAGTACCATCCACAATCAGTTCAGCACATAGCTGGGCATTCCCTTTAAGATTCTAGACATAGCTAAAGAAAGCCTTATGATGGCTTTTAGCTAGAGATGCTAATTTAGGCTCATAATTGGTTTTAGAGGACTTTACAAGCTATCTGATTTTCTTGTTCAAGCTGTGGAAGGTATTCTTTCTCTGCTAAGTAAGTTCCCTCTTGTTCTTGGATAAGTTTTTTTTCCTTTCCTCTGCAAATATCTTGCCTACATAATGACTATCAAACCATCAAAAAAGTAAACCCTGAAACCTCTCTTCACTTCTTCCTTCAAACATCCACCAAGTCCAGATCATACATCCTTTTTTTTCAAAGTTCTTTCAGACTTTTTTTCTTGAACTTTATCCCCAAATACGTTACTTTCCCAGTAAAAGCACTACGTTAAAATTGCCACACATAACAATTCTAGCCCCCTTCTTTCCTTAATTTTCTATCCGTTATCAAACATCCTGCCAATTACTTCCTCTTTGTCCTCATTTTTATCATAATATGAACTGCTATGGTGACTTTTCTTTCCATCTCTCGTCAACCCACCAACCACCTGTCCTCCCCATTCTTATCATTTACTCTCTCCTTCCATCCTAAGTCATATCTAGATAGTAAACCCCTTCTTTTCCCACAAATCAGACATATCCAGTTATAGCCTTTCTTCTACAACTTCCCCATTTCTCTAGCCCCCATTCTCATTTTTTACATCGAAATTATATCAGCTTATTCTTTCTTTAAATGTATCACCCCCCCCCCCGGCATTCATATCCCTATTTTAATAATAATACCTCTTCCACCTCTGCAGTCTCACATGGTCTACTGTACTTTCTTTGATGATAGGCCTCAAAGGCCTTGGGCAGTACCAACAGATCCACTTACATCCCTGTCAGCAGTGAGCATTGTTGGCTGCCATCAGCAATCCTCATAGCAATGGCTGATCTACCTCATGTCTTTAATCTCTTTCTTGAGTAACACTTCTTCCTAAACCCAGCAACCCATTATGCTTTTGGCCACATTCCCAACAATTCCACATTATCATCCTTATTGTTAAGATCTTTCACCTTTCCACTCAAAGCGTCCTCATTCACTTCTGTTTGCCTTCATGTATGTCTAACCCCTTCCATACAACAGCAAGTCACTAAACTTGTTATACTCTCTAGCATTTTATTCTCCTACCCCATCCCTGAGATGCTCTCCCTAAGAAGCCACTCCTGACAATCTAAGGTTAATGTGAAATGAAATAAAATACATATAACAGAAAGAAAAATAGCCCACCACTCCCTTTCCTACACTTATCTTACGTCAAAGTTTTTTTATACTATCCTCTGTCACTCACTGTTCTTTCCTTAGTGCTCACACATCCTTACTTTCCTCTCTCAATCCTGATATATATATATATATATATATATATATATATATATATATATATGCATATATATTTATATGCTGTTTTCAAACTAATTTTTGTCCTTCCTAAAACCTGTCAAAAAACTACATGCTATCTAGATGGCAACTTTAATATCTTTAATATGGAAGTTTTTTTTAAGTTCATGCCCTTAGCCTCATCTTATGTATATATGCTACTCGAAAATGTTTAAAAACTGATAAAGTCATAGGTCATAGGTCATAGTACTAACTTATGACCTTTAGAATGCCCCATAAAAAAACTGATAAAGTGACTTCTTTACCACTGCACCAACCCAACATCACACAGAACAAAAGTATTAACTAATAAGGGCAGCTTTATAGCAGCTGTTTTTCACTTGCTGCTGGTATGTGAGTGCACAGATTCAGCACTACCTGGTTGAGTGAATTGCACAAAGCCACCCAGGCAAATGAAGGCTGAGGGGAATTTAATAAATTAGATTATAAGCTTAATCATCTGCACTAACTGCCAGACTGTGCATGGCATATAACCTAAGCCTTTCTTCCAATATTTAATTTAGTATGGCTGTAGTTATCTAACCACATTAAACATTGCACTTTTGCACTGAACTTGAACTACCACATATCCTTCTTCTTTCCTGTTCCATGTCACAAATAGATATCCATTTTAAAACCCTCCCCCTTACTCCCTCACTTTTATATTCAGATCGCCTCCATTTAAATCCCTGTACATTGGTTTTACAAGCATAGTATTTCCTGCAAAGAAGAACGATAACTGGTTAACACATTGCATATGTACAGTACCGGTCAAATAATTCCTAAATATATAAATGGAGTAACAAAATTAGAGTATCTACCATAGCATTCCGGCTTGTGTCCTGTCTCTATTGTTTGTCACCCTGTTTTGCCACTTAGGCCATAAATATTTCTGAAGAGTAACCCTTCTTGTTATATCTATAAATAGTTCCTCCATTTCCAGCAGGAAGAATCCAAAAAGGTCTGTACTACAACATTTTTCAGCATGCATTCTACATTGTCTTCACATTTGTGTCTGCATTAGCATGATAGTCAAACAACCAGCATTTTATTTTAAGTGACTTAATATAGTAGAATAAAACTAAAAGGCTCAAGAGTTGGGTACAGGCTGAGAATAACATTGTGCAATAAACTGGAAGGAAAATTATGAATCACATCTAATAAAGTCAGCATGTTTTAGGTTACCACACAATCACTGAAGTTGTATTTTTATATTACTTAAATTCCAGGCCAGGCTACTGCAGAACTTTCTACCCTAACTATAATCAGCCAGATAAATAGACTTCAATATCCTCACGAAATAAACCTTAATACATTGCACTAATGAGACTCCATCAGGGGTTTACAGCATTTCAAAATACAGACTTGGCATTCTTGAAGAGTATGAGAACTACGGAAAGCTCATTAGTAATATAGGGTACCTCCTGACGAAAAGGCTTGAGTAGTCTGAACCAGACTTACATACTATACAATGTATTCTGGTTGTTGTTGTTGTGTCGTTCGGCTTTCCCGGTTAGGGGTCGCCACAGCAGAACTCCAGTCCGCTAATGATTGGCAGTAGATTTTTACGTACCGAGTTGCCGGCTCTGATGCACAACCTTCAACGAAGGTACGCCCATTCACACATGTCTCCACACAGAAGACGCTCTATCTAAGAATCGAACAGGATAACATCTTACTGTGAGGCGACAATGCTACCGCAGCACCACCACCGCAGTATATACAATGTATTCTGGTGAAAGGGAAATTTAAAAGCAGAGCTCGATGAATTATTTATGATTTTTCAAAACTCCAGGAGCAGCTTAAACTCCACTTTCAAATGCATTCAGAAAGCTCTTTCTTAACTGACAAGGAATAAATCTAGCACTGTATAACAAGATGTTTCCTTTTATAGCAATATCTGTTTTTACATTTGCAGCACTGAGATGACCAAGATGAAGTCTATGCATGCAGCATTGCACTGCAACCACATTGCTATAACTTCTAAGGAAAGGATAAAGGTCTCAACTTACAGTTTTGGGGATGAGGAATTTAGGCTTTATCCTCTTTTCTGCTAAGTGAAATGCAGGCAGGCCTGAAGCAGTCCTCATTTAAAGTGGCACATACTGAACAATGGTTACCACAAAATCAGCAACAGTTTTCAATACTTATGCAATACCCAAAACAAAGTCAGTCATACTCTTTTAATGCTAATAAAATTAGTTTACTTTAAATTAGTTAGCAAAAATGAGGAAACACAACATATACAAAATATGCAAGATTTAAGGAATTACTGCAAGGAAATACAAATTAAATGGCTTGGTGCACTAGTTTTTGCATAAAATAATTTCTTTTTTTCTCAGTTTGAGTATATAGTACATTACAGAACACTGTTCGTGATTTATGCTGTTGCAAAAACATTTAAAAATGTCAGGCATTTTATAAATGAGAAAATGCAAAAATATAATGGATACAAGGCTAATTAAATTTATCAATGCCCAGTTATAAGATGGTCTTCTTCCAGTCAACATTTACTTATTACTGTTTCCAGCCTATTGGGATTGCTGTCACATAGAGATATAACAGAGGGAAAAGTGATGATTCATACCACATAACATAATGTAGATTAAGACACTTCAGACACATGCGGCTGGCCTAGAGCACTCCCATGAGATAATATTTATCTGACCTATACCAATTTACAATTCTCAGGGACATATCTTATTTTTATAATGCCTCTGACACATACTGAACAGGATGCTAAGGGTAAGAAATCATCTAGACTTGGGAGGAAATGTCACTATTCCTTATCTAAAATATGATTACTAGAAAAAAGGAAAACAGAATTATTTTATGTAGTACTGTTAACCCTTTTTCTTCTTTTGTTTGTAATGTCACTAATGTATTTTGAAAACAGGAGGAAACATTTAAAATGCATACAACATACGCATTCTCAGTGTTCTCATATATCAGTTTCCTGACAGCCAACAAATTTGTGTCACTGGACTAAGTAACTGTCTAAAGTAACATCCGAATGCATCTTTGCAACTGCATCACATACTAAAAAATGTAGGACATTGGAGTCATGGCCAAAAAATTATCAGCATAAATTCTGTTACTTGTGTAGTAAAAAAACTACTGTTAAGTCTGCATTACCGGTCACAGTTGTCCTTCATCACTCATGCATAGAAATTAACTTTTACAATGGCACATACCAATGTTACTGTAAAGCCTTATACTCTTTTAACCTCTCCCATCTCCTTTTCCAGCTAACCATTTATTCAAGTTGGCAAGGAGTTCATAGGTTCATAGGTAGGTATTAGGCTATCTGCCCGAGGGCATTTATAAGCCTAGCCAGAGTGTTGACTTTCACCGCCCCATTGATTAATTAACTGAGCCTCTGTCAAGCAGAGCCAATGAAGTGATCCCAGGGGTGTATTTTCTGTTACCCATCCACTCGTCAAGGCTTCTCTTGAAGAGTGTTAGTGAGGGGCTCTGCCTAATGTAGTTAGAAATTTTGTTCCAAAGCATTAGGAGTCTCTGTGACAGGAATCTATCTCATCAGCATGTTCTATTTATTGTTGTGGCGAGGTTTAGCTCACTAGAGCACATGGGTCACAGTGACTTGGATTTCTTTAGGTGGAGCATGTCCATCAATTCTGAGTTGGTCATGGCTTTGTAAGTCAGGCAGAGATCACCTCTGAGTAAGCAATATGCCACTGAGTACAGCCGGAGTTTTTTCAGTCGGGCTGCATAGGACATATGTTTGAGGCCAGTAATCCTCTTGGTGAGGTGCTTTTGTGGTCTTTCCAGCTGTTGGAAGTTTCTTGTGAGGTACATCCCAAATGAGGCATTGTACTCTATGATGGGTCTGATGAGTGATGACTAGAGGGGCACTATAACCTCTTTATTTCTAGATGCGAACCCCTTAGTAATTAGATGAGCCACATAGAAGGATTTCCTAACTACTCTGGCAATATGATTGTCAAAGGAGAGATTACTATCTACCTGGGTCCCCAGACCTCTTATTACCTCTTCTGTATTAAGGGGGCTGCCACCTATGTGGTAATTTGTGGGTGTTTAGTTTTTCCCAAACGGGATGACTATGCATTTAGCTTGAGGCCATGGCTTTGACACCAGGTGTCTGTCTCAGTAAGGCCTTTTTGAAGGATGTCCCTGTCAGCTGGAGAGTCGATTAAGGCTCCCAGTTTACAGTCATCGGCGAACTTGGTTAGCCATAGTCCTCCTGTGTTTGCATGTACTTCTGAGAAATATATGCCGAACAGTAGGGGTCCAAGAACCGAGCCTTGCGGGTTTAGTTTGCTGTTAGGACTGAAAACCTAATTGACTTAAAAAATGGTGACAATTTCCTGTCTTTATGAAACTGTTGCTTTAATGTACATATCCCCCATACTGAATATACCGCTGCATTAAAAAAGTCAAGTGAACAATGTTATGCAAACAACTATTGGCAGAAAAGGAAAACACTGTGATATAAATTAAGCGAGATTTAACTGAACACATTCTGTTAGGCTCTCCTGTAAATTTTCATTTAATGCACATGGTTTGAGTGTTTAAATCACATGCACTGTTATTTACAATAAATATTTTCCTCACTCCTAGTTTCAGATGTTCCGTAAACATTTGTAACAATATTTTAGATAGAATAAGAGAAGCTACAGAACATAGTAAAGGCAAGTAAAACAGGCAGATTATGAGGGTCAGAGGAATAGTGCCCATCAGTTAACCAGTATGTTGTGTTCAATCCACAGGAGGCATTGGGTAGCAGGAATTAACATATCCTGTAATGGTAATCATTACTAGGTGTGTTATATGTATGTCATACTGCAAAAGGCACAAAGAATGCTTCCTTAAATATTAGCAAACTAAATTGTATAGAAACTCTGTCTGGCTATGTGCTGACTAAAGCCCCACAGCACTTCTAAAGGGTCTGTTTTAGTGATACTTACTGTATGTTCACATTACATATCATTTGTAAAATACAGCAGTACTTAAAGAGTGTAAAAAGATAATCTCAGGAAATGTACATCATAGGAAAAAATCCATTATAGTAAATAGAACTGCAGCAATGAACTATGGGTATTTTTTAATGTGTCAAATACTGGGAACAGTATTGTTTTGAACGTTTTGAAATATACAGAGGGACGTCTATAGTTACAGGGCAGTTTTCAGTGTCAGACATCACTATTTTATTGAGAGAGCAAGTTCCTTTTCCGTGTTGTCAGATCTTTCAAGACTATTTAATTACACAGGTAGTCACCAACACTTTTATAACTTGCTCCACGATTTGGGGACTTTAGAGATCAGAGTTAATATATTAATTATTGAATATGCAGATGAAGACCCCTGCATGGGAGATTTGTTCATATATGCAAAATGTATCAACCATTTCCCCTTCATTCATTAGACTTGACTAATAGGATGTCAATGAAAAATGACTAAATTTAATTAACCATATTATTGTGACTATATGTATTAAAATGCAATGAATAGAAGAGTGTCCTTTTGGGAACTACCGTTATATAGCATACATATTCCAAATGTTACAAAGAGACTGATTGTGTTAAAAGGATATCAAAACAATCCTTTCCCTTTGTGAATGATGCATTGGAGAAGAGAACTTTTTTGAGTTGGTAATTTAAAATGCAGATAGCAGAGCATGTTGCAATAACACAAAGGGAGAGTTGTAGGTATCCTACATTTTTGAGACTGGAACTACAGTCTGCTGTACATCATCTGTGGGCACTAAAAGAGACTAAAGGAGTTTTCAAAGTACAAGCCTTTCAAGGGCACAGACTATACAAGCACTATGAATTGAAGGAAGTCAAAAATGTTTGTCATTTTTAGCCATATGTTAAATATTACAAATACTTAAATATCAAAAATGCATTACTAAAGTAAAGCTATGCATGATAAATCCTAGATGATGTTTTTACTTTGGGTATTGTGCTCTATTTCAAAAGAGCTGTTTTTCATTTGATTTGCAAAAAAATTCACCTTTGTTGTCATTGACTGGTTTACTTTTCACCATTTTTACACTTTTGTATGACGACTTCAGTCTTTTACTAACTGCACATGTAATTATTGATAAATACTTGCACATACATGCGTTTCATCATGGTACAATGGTTATCAAGCTTCTAGAAGCACATAAGTCTTTGAGCTTGTTAGTTGATCTACGAGCCTCATCATCATCATCATCATTGTCTTTCGGCTGTTCCCGTCAGGGGTCGCCACAGCAGATCATCTGTTTCCATTTCTTCCTGTCCTCTGCATCATGCTCTTATACACCAACCGCCTGCATGTCCTCTCTCACCACATCCATAAACCTAATCTTAGGCCTTCCTCCTTTCCTCTTACCTGGCAGCTCCATCCTTAGCATCCTTTTCCCAATATACCCATCATCCCTCCTCAGCACATGTCCAAACCAACGCAATCTCACCTCTCTTGCTTTGTCTCCAAACTGTCCAACCTGAGCTGACCCTCTAATATACTGATTCCTAATCCTGTCCATCCTAGTCACACCCAGTGCAAATCTTAACATCTTTAACTCTGCCACATCCAGCTCTGACTCCTGCCTTTTCGACAATGCTACTGTCTCTAACCCATATAACATAGCTGGTCTCACTACCCTCTTGTAGACCTTCCCTTTCACTCTTATTGGTACCCATCTGTCACAAATCACTCCCGACACTTTTCTCCACCCATTCCACCCTGCCTGTACTCTCTTCTTTACTTCTCTTCCGCACTCATCATTACTCTGAACTGTTGATCCCAAGTACTTAAACTCATCCACCTTTACCAACTCTACTCCCTGCATCCTCATCATTCCTCTACCCTCCCTCTCATTTACACGCATATATTCTGTTTTAGCCCTGCTGACCTTCATTCCTCTCCTCTCTAAAGCATATCTCCACCTCTCCAGGGTCTCCTCAACCTGGTCCATACTCTCACTACATATCACAATGTCATCTGCAAACATCATAGTCCACGGGGCCTCCTGTCTAATCTCATCTGTCAACCTGTCCATCACCACTGCAAATAAGAAAGGGCTAAGAGCTAATCCTTGATGTAATCCCACCTCCACCTTAAACGTATCTGTCACTCCCACCGTAGTCCTCACCAATGTCACACTACCCTTGTACATATCCTGTACCACTCTTACATACTTCTCTGCCACTCCCGACTTCCTCATACAATACCACAACTCCTCTCTAGGCACCCTGTCATATGCTTTCTCTAGGTCCACAAAGACACAATGCAACTCCTTCTGACCTTCTCTGTATTTCTCCAACAACACTTTCAGAGCAAATATTGCAACTGTAGTGCTTTTTCCTGGCATGAAACCATACTGCCGATCACTAATCATCACCTCCCTTCTTAACCTAGCTTTCACTACTCTTTCCCATAACTTCAAGCTGTGACTAATCAATTTTATCCCTCTGTATTTACTGCAGCTCTGCACATCACCCTTATTCTTAAAGATAGGTACCAAAATACTTTTTCTCCACTCCTCAGGCATCCTCTGACTTTCCAAAATTTCATTTAACAATCTGGTTAAAAACTCCACTGCCATTTCTCCTAAGCACCTCCATGCTTCCACTGGTATGTCATCTGGGCCAACAGCCTTTCCATTCTTCATCCTCTTCATAACTGTCCTTACTTCCTCCTTGCTAATCTGCTTCACTTCCTGATTCACTATCCCCACATAATCCAGCCTTCTCTCTCTCTCTCATTCTCTTCATTCATCAGCCCTTCAAAGTACTCTTTCCATCTACTCAACACACTCTCCTCACTTGTGAGTATGTTTCTCTATTGTCCTTTATCACCCTTACCTGCTGCACATCTTTCCCAGCTCTGTCCCTCTGTCTAGCCAATCGGTACAGGTCCTTTTCTCCCTCTTTAGTGTCCAATCTCTCATACAACTCTCTATATGCCTTATCCTTAGCCTTTGCCACCTCTCTCTTTGTCATGCGCCTCATCTCCTTATACTCATGTCTACTTTCTTCATCTCTTTGACAATCCCACTTCTTCTTCGCCAGCCTCTTCCTCTGTATACTCTCCTGTACTTCCTCATTCCACCACCATGTCTCCTTGTCCTCCTTCCTCTGTCCAGATGTCACACCAAGCACCTTCCTAGCAGTCTCCCTTACTAGCTCTGCTGTAGTTACCCAGCTATTCGGTAACTCTTCATTGCCTCCCAGTGCCTGTCTTAACTCTTCCCTGAACTCCACCTCACAATCACCCTTTTTTAACTTCCACCATTTAATCCTTGGCACTGCTTTCACACTCCGCCTCCGCTTCTTGATCACCAACATCATCCTGCAGACCACCATTCTATGCTGCTTAACTACACTGTCCCCAGTCACCACTTTACAGTCTCCAATCTCCTTCAGACTGGCCCTCCTACATAGGATATAATCCACCTGTGTGCATCTTCCTCCACTGTTGTATGTCACCCTATGCTCCTCCCTCTTCTTAAAATACGTATTCACCACAGCCATGTCCATCCTTTTCGCAAAATCCACAATCATCTGACCTTCTGCATTCCTCTCCTTAACACCATACTTACCCATCACTTCCTCATCCCCTCTGTTCACTTCACCAACATGCCCATTGAAGTCCACTCCAATCACTAGTCTCTCACTCTTGGGTACACTCACCACCACTTCATCCAACTCACTCCAAAATTTTTCTTTCTCATCCATCGCACACCCAACTTGTGGAGCATATGCACTAACAACATTCATCATTACACCATCAATTTCAAGCTTAATAAACATAACTCTATCAGACACTCTCTTCACCTCCAAAACATTCTTGGCATACTGTTCCATTAGGATAACCCTACCCCATTTCTTCTGACATCCACACCATGATAGAACAATTTGAACCCACTTCCTATACACTTGGCCTTACTTCCCTTCCATCTGGTCTCTTGCACGCACAATATATCAACCTTCCTTCTCTCCATCATATCAGCTAGCTCTCTCCCTATACCAGTCATACTGGCAACATTCAAAGTTCCTACCCTCAGTACTACACTCCTAACCTTCCTCCTCTCTTCCTGCCTTCGGGCATGCCTTCCCCCTCCTCTTCTTCTTCAGCCAACAGTAGCCCAATTTCCGCCAGCACCCTGTTGGCTAACAGTGCTGGTGGCGGTCGTTGTTAACCCGGGCCTCAACCGATCCGGTATGTAATTATGAAAAGTTCTCCACATCAGTAATTTTTGGCAGAGGTTTTACGCTGGATGCCCCTTCCTGATGCAACCCTGCCCATTTATCCGGGCTTGGGACCGGCACAAAGAAATGCACTGGCTTGTGCATCTCCAGTGGCGAGCCTATGAACCTATAATGCATTAATGAAAACATTAGAAAGGCCTAACTTGGACTCTACTTTGGGGACAGAGGACTATTTACAGTAAATGGGATCTGTTCAGATGAAAGAATGACTAGAGTGATACCATATTTACCAATCTCTCTCTTTCCCGTTTATGCACCATGTGGTATATCAGGCAATGAGCACCTTTCAGCACTCATTTCTGTAGCAATTACAGGTTTTACGGGCTCAGGTTGTTAGCCCAAGGCCCAACCCTCCTTGGAGGTTGCACCACACACACTCGCACAAACACGCATACACCTAGGGTCAATTCAGAGTGGCCATTCCACCTACTGCATGTCTTTGGGCTGTGGGGGAACCCACGCGAAGGCAGGGGGGACATGCAGACTCAATTCAGAAGGCACCCCAGCCATGAATCCAACCAGAGAACCTCTTGCTGTGAGATGACAATGGTAACTGCTACACCACTGCAACAACCATATTTGCCGGTTCCCTATTAGAAGACCGAAGACGCATTTTTTTCGAATACATCTTGGACGAACTCAAAAGCCTAAAATGGCAAAATATTGAAGCGGCTTTTAAGCAAATTCTTTCCCTGGGAGAGTGTCTGAGATTCAGGACCTTTTAAATTTATTTATTATGTTACAGGGCCAGCCTGTCTCTTGGTATTAATCCTTTTATGCCCATGGTGGTTAATGAGTTGGCCCCTAATCAGTCTATTCAACTTCTTTCTTTTTTTTTTTCTTTCTCCACAGTATGCCAGTGACCAGGTTCTCTGCACCATGGATCTGCATAGGCAGCTCAGATATTATTTGGATAAAACAAAGGTTATTCACAGATCTGAGTAACTTTGTTTCTTTTCATCCCAAGACTTTTGGTTTAGCTTTTTCCAAGCAAACAGTCTCCTCTTGTATCTCCAAGGCCATTTTCTATTTTTATTCCTTTCATGGCAAATGACTGTCTGTCAGTGTAGGAACCTTCCAACAGGTGGGGGTGCCTCATCTGGTGCTTTTTTCAAGGGTTTGACAACCAGTTTCATCATTGAAACGGCTTTTTGGTCCTAAATTCATACTTGTACTAAGTATTATAAATTGGATGTTTCCAGGGCAGGAGAAGATTTTGCCTCTCTTCCCATTGGTTGTCTTAGTGCTTCTACTCTCCCTTCAGTGAAGAATACTGCAAGAGGGACATGAAAGGACATATTAAAGTTGTGTAAAATCTTGCCATAACAATAGATGTCTGTCCTCTTCACTTTCGCTTACATAGGGTCGATGAATCACCGTTCGCTTTTTTAAACGCTCGGTGATCTAATATAGACCCTATTTGTCAGTACTTGAGATGATCTATTAAGAAGAAAGGATGATCATTTGGAGACCACATTTGTCAGTACTTGGGATGATCATTTTTATTATGTGTGATAAACAATGTTGCAGAACACCTGAAATGAAATGTGTGCCTGTTTGTTAATGACATATTTTTGTAATAACCATAAAACTGTCTTTCAATTTTTCTTCAAAATCCCATGGTGCTACTTGCCACAAATGATTTGCAGTTCTCTCAAGTTATCAGCTAATTATGAGAGACGTTTAAAGTCATATATGCAGTGTAAAGCAGAAACAATGTCCAGAATCCTGGAATTCTGACACTAGAAATAGTGACACAGAATTGTAGGGTAGCAAGGCAGCTCAGCCTGAAATTCTACATAATACTTGTTATGAAAAAGACTGCTGGTTCATTGTTAGAACACAGCCTGACCAACAAACTTTATCAGGCCTTGTGCCACAAGGCTTGATATTGATAAAATCTATGTGTCAAACTCAGGACATGTCAGAGCAGGAGGTGAGGTACTAACTAATACTAATAAGCAGATTATCCAAGTATATTTTTTGGTTGATAAGAAAAAAAAAACTTAGCTGCAATTATAATTTTCTTAATTACAAATGGTATACATTTAAAGCTGCAAACTTTCTTTTATAACAATTTCAACAAGTATTTCTCAGTTAAGAACATTATCTAATGTAAAGAATCCAAACTGTAATGTAAACAAAGGGGTTTTGATTTTAAAGAATGAGAAATGATACAGTAGACATGCACCTCTTCTTGCTAGAAGTTGCAAGTAATAAGCATATAAAAATCAGCAGCACAGCAGTTCTCCCCAGACACACAAGGTTGTCTTTTTTATAAATTTAACAAACTTAACTCAGCTAGTCAGCTGGTTCAGTGCCTCACTTGAGACTGAGATGGATAACTATAACTTTAATAAAAAAAACAATTTATCCCATTCCCTACAGTGGAGCTCTGTAAGTCTGCACTGTAGCTTCCAAAGGTTTTTGATAGAATCTAATTATGTCCTCGTATTTCAAACAGATATTCATATCTCTGGAACCATAAGGGATAATAAAGAAGGGGAAATGGCAAACTCTTCAGCACAAATTATTTTTATAGTAGTAATATTCCTTGGGTTCTAGGTGTTAAAATGTATTTTATAAATCACAGTAAATAAGTTTGCAATATTTTGTAATCAACTACTATATCTCAGGAAACATTCAAGTTACACACTCACCATCAGTCGAATTTTGTTCACACTGCTGAGAGCTTTCATATGAGGCTAAGCAATTCTGTCTGTGCCACTCAGTTGCTGAGATATTTAGAAACACATGAAATGTATGGTGATATAAATAAATATATGTACAATTAATTTATATTTTCCTGTAGTAGACAGATGTCAAATATCAGTACAGTTATGTTTGGTATTGTGTAAGCCTTAAGATGGAATATTTTTCTATTTTGTATGTAGCATGACTTGGAAATTATTTATGCAAATATGAACAAGCAATATTTGACACCTAGTGCTGTCAGTAGGATGTAACTGCAGAAACACTTAACAAGGATCACCTGGCCATAATGAGTTAATTTTAGTCAGACAGACATTTGTATACATCAGTTTCTTTAATTGTAATACTTTTTAAGTACTTGCTTATTCCTTAGCCCTTTGGCTATAATTTATCACCTGACATGAGAATTCCAATCACATTTGAGCTCTCAGGTCAATGTAAACAAAAAGTTCCAGCAGTACATATGCAACTATCATTTCCAATAGATTTAACACATTTCAAGACTGGAATTGTATGAAAAATACACTGAGATCTTTCCAGAGGGACACTATTCCCTCTTTTACACCATCATTCATGGATACCCATGCTACAATTCTGCTGCATTTTGGCTCAGCAATAAAGAATAGTTTCAAATAATGAGTATTTTAAAGTTACAACATTTTCCAACTTGGTTGGGTCTACCCATGATGGAGATTAGTTTCTCCATATAAGAAACAATGTACTAGTGATAGCTAATGGGGTTCTTTGAATGGATATTAGGTTATTAGTTCAGAAAGGTGGGCATAGTCTATTTAGACTTCAGCAAAGCATTTAGCATGACAACTGAGGACCACATAATCCCATGTCACTTTTAAAGGGAACTTGATAAATCCATGGATATACATACATTTCAACACGGGCCAACAGTCTTTAAGCTTCTAGAAGCTCAAATGACTATAAGGTTGTTAATGGACCTATGAGCCTGTGAACCTATAATAAATTAATGAAAATATTTGAGAGGCTCTAGAGTGAAAGTGTGGGTAAAAACATTGTATGACCAACATTTACAGTAAATGGGATCTGTTCAAAGGAAAGAATGATTAGAGTGGTACCACATTTGTAAGTACTTTGGGTGATCATTTTATTACATTTTTATTCATGACACATTTATACAAGGAAATAAATACAAAAGCAGATACAAAAAAGATGAGAAGAGACTTGCCAGTGTTACAGTAATGATCTAAAACACATTAGCTTAAAATCAGAGCAAAACTATGCAAAACAATGAATTTGGGATGCAAACACTCAGTGGGATCTGTGTTCAGAAGGGACATAGTTTTTACAACAAATGAGGAAAAGGACCTGTGTATAGTGAAAATCAGCAGAACCACAACTGGTTATTGTATATAAAAAAGACAGATGAATGAGATCACATGACATAATCCAAGGATACAGGATGGACAACTCAGAGAAGATGGACATTCTCTTTCAGTGAAGAAGTGACAGATGATAGAACAGCGTTCTTGAAGAGATGTAGGGGCAAAATTAGTAACAAATGTAAGAAAGCCCTCTATCCCCATGCTGCAAAGTCTGTCATTCTTCTCAGGTCTTTGTCAGCTTCACTACCACTCACCAGAGAACTGCCTTCTTCCTGTCCTGATATTAGCCTCAGTACCAATGTTATACCAAACCTCTGCTATCATTTATTTATTTCTCATTATTTCTCTGCCTCATGACATATTCAGTCCTTTGATACTTCAAACTCTATTTTAATTCCAATATGTCAAAGGCCCCGTGGACTATGATGTTTGCAGATGACATTGTGATCTGTAGTGAGAGTAGGAATCAGGTTGAGGAGACTCTGGAGAGGTGGAGATATGCTCTAGAGAGCAGAGGAATGAAGGTCAGCCGGGCTAAGACAGAATATATGTGTGCAAATGAGAGGGAGGGTAGAGGAATGGTGAGGATGCAGGGAGTAGAGTTGGTAAAGGTGGACGGGTTTAAGTACTTGGGATCAACAGTTCAGAGTAATGGTGAATGTGGAAGAGAGGTGAAGAAGAGAGTACAGGCAGGGTGGAATGGGTGGAGAAGAGTGTCAGGAGTGATTTGTGACAGACGGGTACCAGTAAGAGTGAAAGGGAAGGTCTACAAGACAGTAGTGAAACCAGCTATGTTATATGAACAAAAACACCACCACCTCCAGGCACAAATGAATCCGGTCCAGTAAGATTTTAAAAGGCTTTAATCCACACAAAGCAATCCACCAGTATGTGCAAACACGCAGTCAAAAAGTAGCAATTGATAACGCTTTACACCAAACGTTTTCGTCTTTAACTTCATCAGTAACAACTCCTTTTTAAAAATTCAAGCTAATATATAATCATAAAAATACAAACTGCCCAATCAGAAACAGTCAATTAAAATTAAAATTGCTGTTTTTCCACTGCTTGCTCAGCTATGTTATATGGGTTGGAGACAGTGGCATTGACAAAAAGGCAGGCGTCAGAGCTGGATGTGGCAGAGTTAAAGATGTTAAGATTTGCACTCGGTGTGACTAGGATGGATAGGATTAGGAATCAGTATATTAGAGGGTCAGCTCATGTTGGACAGTTTGGAGACAAAGCAAGAGAGACAAGATTGCGTTGGTTTGGACATGTGCTGAGGAGGGATGATAGGTATATTGGGAAAAAGAT
>NC_056747.1:978604396-978719396 GCF_019279795.1 Protopterus annectens
TGTCTTGCTCTTTAAGTAAGTTTATCATAGACTTGTGTTTTCTCTTAGAAATAGCTAGAAACTAGAAATATTAGACTGTTTTTCTGTGATGTCAAAACTGTGCTACTGAATTTTTTTAAGTATTTCTCTGTGATCTCTGAACTCTTGACTAGCACTGTGCAGTAAGAAGTATTGTTTGGTGTTTTTATTATTTATTATTAAATATTTTAAAACCTTGCAACTGTAACTGTTTTGTGCAGAGATAATTTAAGCTCTAGAGTACATTGCATATTTATAGTGATTACTATATCAAGTCACTCTAATAAGCCTTGACTGTTTAGTTATACTACCAATTGGATAATAATATTGCACAGTAATAATTGGACACCCTTTTAAGAGCCTTTGAGTAGCTGATAAATATTAGCTGGGTGGTGGCAGTGATTTCTACCGTATAGTCTGCATAAAAGGGGCACAGCTGGAGAACCTGTGCCAGCCTTCCCCAGAAGTATCTGTGTGGTTGTATAAACTCTTATCTCAAAGTGTGTGTGTGCCAGCTAATTGGGCAGGGACATGAAGCACTGGTTGGACAGAGAGGATGCTGGAGGTTTTAGCTTGCCCAGCTGGCTGAGATCTGGACCCTATAGCTGTGCCAGTGGGGAGTCTTGTTGTGGACCTGGAGACCAAGGGAGTGACCAGCCCAGGACTGACTGTGATCTCTGTGTGCTCTTAAGGGAAATTGCACTTTACTGTGTGTATTTGTTATAATTTCCTCCTATATGTGATGCCCCTCACTGGTGTTGGTGGTGAGGATTGAGGCTCCTTGATTGCTGGGCCAGGGCACGGGTGTCATAACCCCCACTTTTAAAAATGTTTCTTATCCAAAAAAGACCTGCTGCCTGACAACAACTATCTACTTGTTTCATGGGGAAAATATGATCAAAGTAAAAAATGAAAAGCAAACAAGAAACAAGCTCAAGATCCATTGCTTAAAGGATTACTGCACAGATTATGGACCACACATGATAGATTGGCATTCTGTTTAATTTACAGGTAAAGCCTGCAAAGATGACTGCAAGTCTCCAACAAATTTAATGAGCTTCTTAAAATAATGTAATCCTGTCCTTTATTACAGATACTGTCACATGCGTTTCAATACCCAAGGCTTATACGTTATCTAGTTATGTAAGTATTCTCTGCATGGCAACTACAGAAAGGCTTTCAATGTTACTTATTAAAGCTTACTTGCATCTTACAATCTCAGACAAGCTTACCTGATGTTCATTAAAGCATTGCTACTTAAACACAGAGCAACAGGCACTTTCTGAATAATAATAAGCATAAATCAGCAGTATAAAAATATGACAGAAACCAGAACATTCTGCAACATCAAGGACAGATAAAAGCCACTGTAGTACTTGTGTTTACCTTGCATTGGGGGATACTCTGCACATTTATACTGCATAACTACTCTTTGCCTTGCTTGGACACATCCAGAGTCACTACATGGGGAAGTGGGGTGCAACAAGTATGTCACAATTTGAAATGTCTCTAGCTGACTGTGATGGCCCTGACACATTTGTCATACCTCTAAACCTCAGAGCAAGAAATCTGGACAAACCATACATAGAAGTGGGGCAAAGGTCCAAAAATAAGGACTTTTTTTAAATATTGCTCTTATAAACTTAGAAAGATAATAGAATAGTAGGGCTTGCATTAGTATGAATTTTCTAAAGGGTATGAAATCTGAAACTCAAATGTCTGTCATTATTTTCTAACTTCAGTCTTTAATGATTTGCCACTAATTTGCCAAAAAACACAATTTTATGAAAAATTTACCAAAAATATGATGCAAAAATATAAAATAGCCACACAATACAGCTGGGAACCTGTCAAAGAAGGGACACTTTTTAATATTAGTACTGCTAACTTGAGCAGCTGACAAAATAAAAGAATCTACATGCATTTCTGAAATAAAAGTAGTCTATAACTCTGATTATTATAGTTATTTATTAATTGTAAACCCTCCACGTTATTAGCGGAAGAGCAACATTTTGAGCCAAAATTGGGCACAATTGAGACGGTTGGATATGCCTAATTCTATAAAGCAATTTATTTGCACGTACTTCTCAACCTGTTAATGCAGGAAATCTGGACAAGGCCAAATATATTGGGTGAACATATAAACAGTACTAAAAATTGCTCTTGTATAAACTGAGACAGTTGATAAGATGACAGGTCTTACTTTACAATGCATTTTTCTGAAGGTCATGAAGTCTGAAACTCAGTGTCTCTCATTATTTCGTGACTTAATTCCTAAATGATTTGCCAGAAAACCACAAATTTTATGAGGAACAAACCAAAAATATGAAGCAAGAATCTATTCATGCTGTGAAAATCTGGACAATTGAGAGGTATAGTTCAGACGGGGCTGTCTTTGAGTTTGCCGCCCTTCCCCCTCACAAAATCATGTTCGAATGGAGCCTCCCCCCTGCAGCCATTCCAATGAACCATTACTTGGCTATTTCACCCCATTTACCATAAACACTAATGTGCATACTGCTTTACTTCTACGATGATTTGGACTTCATTTTAAAGTTTTATTTGCATTTTACAGCACAAACACTAAGACATCTGCTAAACAAAGCAATGCAATCTCACAATGAAAACAGACTTAGCATTAAAACTTCTCTGCCCTTGAAACTCACATTTATTGAAACAGCACTGAAACCCACATTCAAGAAAATACATTTGGCTAGTGTCAAATAAAGATTAACTGTGAGCTATTTTCAAATGATAGGCTCCTTGCACACAAAACATACATGTGTTTTGCGATGCACCTTCCTGATTGCATTAAATTCTATTCTTTGTATAATACAGTACAGTTGTTAGAGGGTATTTTAAATTTATTGTTTTGAACATTTTTCCAGTAAACAATGAAAAAAAATGCATGCACCAATAATGACAAAACTGCCCAACTGAGAACATTTCCATCATAAAAGCCTACTCAGATGTCTACAATCCACCAGTATCAGTAAATATTCACAATCTCTGCAGAAGTAAAAGTCATCTAAATAATTCCACATTAAAAAGCTCTGTAACTAATGAAGAGGTTGCTGCTAGCAAATGACTTTATATTTCATTGTTTCATCTACAAATAAAGTGCCTGTTGCCCTTGAGGAATACATTGACTATATTACATTAAAAAATGATAAGCTAGTAATATTACAAAAGGGAATGGATGGTAAATAACGGACGGGTTCATAGTTACTAGGTATCCTCACCAAAGAGGACATTCTCAAGATGGCAGCATCCACCCCATTTACAACACAGTATAATATCAGCAATGCATCTACATACTGTGGGAGTAGAACCCACAGCCTTCCGCATCAAAAGCAAGTACACTACCCGTTGTACTATTAACAATACAAGCAGTCTTACCATAAGCAGCACTAAACTTCTCTTCCCTGCAGCTCTCAGCTCCTTGTAAAATCTACTCAACACTCGGCTGTATCTCTCAACTTTGCAGCACAAGAAATCTGGAAAAAGCCAAAATGTATTGGGGCAGGACAAAAGCCCAAAATCCAGGGAGACATTTTAAACATTGCTTGTATAATCTTGGAAAGTTGCTGGAATAAAATGCTGTGTTACCACCATGCATTTCACTGCCAAGTCTTGAACCCAGGACCCTGTGCAAAACAGTCAGAGCAACACACCACTATGCCAAATCAGCTGTTTTGTGAAAGAGAGTAAGACTGAAACATTAATGGCTACCATTTAGTGAATTAAATTCTCACCATAGCCACCAACCTCTTAGCACAAAACACCTGGACAAAGCCAGTAATGGGGGAATACAGCCCTCAAACATATTCAGTGAATTCAGTTCTCACCATAGCTATCAACCTTAGCACAAAAAACCTGGGAGGAAGCCAATAATGGGGAAATACAGTCCCAAAAATAGGAACAAATTTCAAATATTCATCTTATAAACTTAGGAAATTGCTAGAATAAAAGGTTTTGTGTTACTATGTACTTTCTGATGAATATGAAGTCTGAAATTCAAATGCTTGTCAATTTTATTTATTTAACATTTGCTAACCAGGAAAGTCTGACTTGGAACAAAAGCCAATTTTCAGCAGAGGCCCAGAGAGAAATACTGCAGATACATGTCTTTGTAAGATGGGAGTACACCAGAGTAACCACACACAAACACAGGGAGGACATGCAGACTCCACACAGAAGGCACCCCGGCCAGGAATCAAACCAGAGAACCTCTAGCTGTGTGGTAACAATGCTACCACTGCACCATCAACTACTTAAGAAATTAAAAAGTCAGAAACCACAGATTTTACGAGGAACAGAACAGAACAAAATATGAGGCAAAAATCTCTGAACTTTTCACAAATGGTGGTGGGTAGGGAATTCAGGCTCTTGTTACCTGCAGCCAAGGTACAGGGTTCAAGCACCATCAGCAGGTATCCTGTGTTCTCTCTAGCCATCACTATATATGCACACACACACACACACACACACACACACACACACACACTCCAGACTCACCTTGTATGGAGGATTTGTAGGACTGTACCATTGTGGTTCACAGCTGGGGGAGCTGCAGTCTTGCATTCTGATATCACAAGCTGCCACTGGAGATAGACCATTTGCGACCCAGGGAGTATTGCAACACAATATACCATTTGCTAAATGAAGGATTTCATGTGGAATCTGTGACCCAGGGAGTATTGCAACACAATGGTCCAGTGAATCCCCCAGACAATGTGGCAGCAGAAGATGTAGCAGGATGTTTCTGAAGAAAATAAATCACAAGGTGATGTTCTACTATTTTCTGTAAGAGATTCAAAAGAAAGACCTGTTAGGATTGCACAGCAAAGTAAAGAGCAGGAAACTCTAACCTCTGACACAGTTAATATTGCAACATGATGGACCAATGAAGCCCCAGGTGGAGGAGTACCAGACTGACCAGGATGCATCTGAAGAATTTATGCCACAAGCCACTGTCCCAGAACCTCCTGTAGGAGACTTACATGAAAGTCCATTTAAAACTGCACTGCAACAGAGAAAGAGCAGGAAACACAGAGCAAAGAGAATGCTCTCAGTCACAAAGAAAATGATGTAAAGGAAGATTTCTTGATTTTATTAAAATGGACAGACATAATTAAGACAGACGAAAAAATAAATTATGTATGTAAATAAGGACCAAAGTGTGAGAAGAGTACTAAAACAGATGAACACAGTAATCGGTTTTGTTAAGAGAAATTCATATGATATAGCAGAAATAAATAGGATATACAGCTGTGCAGCTAAACTAATAACAGATAAAGTGTATTAAAATACTTTAGAGTAACAAATGAAAGGAATGGAAGAAGAAGAATGTTACCATGGAAGCACCAAAATAGAAAACCATAAAGCAACCGAGATAAGAAGTATATAGATTAGAAGAATATAGAACAGGGAAAAGACCATCAACAATTCTTAGAAAGCCATCATAAAAGCAACATACAGTATTAAAACAGACCAGGAGTTATCACTATTTCCAAAAATAAAAAAATTAAAAAATATTAGCACAAGCAGAAAAATGTAGAAGGTATACAGATAAATACAAAGAAAAAGTACAAAACAAGCAATTCACTGAAAACTCAAAAAGGCTTTATAGAGAATTGGGAAACAAAGCAAAAGCAGTAGAAACATCACCAAAAAGATAAAATAACTCATTTTTGATGAAGTATTTATGAAGACCCTGTTCAACATCTGATCAACATAGCAAAAATGCTGAATGGATAGCAGAGATAAAACAAACAAGAAGCTATAATATACAAAGGATAACAACCAGAGCTGAGACAAAATTAAGAAAAGCTCCTAATTAGAAAACCTCGGGTTCAGATGTAGAAACTAACTCCTGGTTAAAAATTTTAACATCTTTACACAAAGACTTAGTCCTGAGTAAATATTACTTACTTGCACATCCCAAATAGACAACTAGCAGGTTAACAAAAGGAAAAACATATTCCTCCTTGAGGGTGAAACTGTAAACCATCCTAAGAACTATAGACCAATAATTTGCCTTGTGCGATAATTATGCAAACTTTGTTTATTGTCATCTGTAAAGTATTAAATCATGGCAATAGAACAAAAAGGCAGTAAAAGTAAGTCATATGGAGCAAAGGATCATCCATTGTTAAACAAAACTATAACAGAGAGAAGTAAAAACGGGCAAAAGCTAAGTATGGCATGGCTAGAGTACAAGAAAGCATTCAATAGCATCTCAAATTCATGGATTATGGAATTATTAAAGATATACAAAATAGACCCTACACTAATCAATAACATTACAGACACTGTGATGCAGTGGTAAGCCACTTTCTGGCTGAGTCATGACAAAGAGCAAATTACTTTCCCAGGGATAAAATATCAAAGGGGGATATTACTGGGTGATTTTTTGTCACCACTGCCATTATGTCTTACCTTAACCCATTAAACTGTTTACTTAATAGATTAGGCTATGGTTATAGCTTAACTTCCAGAAACCAACCTTGTTTAAAGGCATCTCATCTACATTTTGTAGAGGATCTGAAAACACAACTAAAAACTGCTAAATGATATAATAATAATTACATTCAGTAAAAGGAAAGATATAGCACTAAGAAGATAGCTTGGCAAAGGAATACGATATAAAGGAATTTGAACAGAAGGGAGTGTATAAATATTTGGAAATACAGTAAGGATCAGAAATTAATTGTGAACAAATCAGAACAAAGCTTTTTAAGGAACATTTAAGAAGACTGAACTGATATTGAAAACTGCCTTGACAACTAGGAATAAAATCCAAGTTATACATCAATTTGCTCTTCCTGTTCTAACTTACAGCTTTGGTGGGATTGACTGGCCCCAAATGCCATCAGCTGGACAACAAAACAAGAAAAATGTTTTATGCTTATCAAAAATGATGCATATCAAGATTATGTATCCCTTTCTCCAAAGGAGGAACTGCATACATATTTGTTGTCTTCATCAGGTCCAAACACAGTGAACATTCTAAAGCATAAAGAGAAAAAGTCTAAAATGACATATTTGCTTAGTTTAGCAGATACATTCTGGAAATGAGTGGGAATGGAAATCAATCCAGAAGTACATGGAAGCCAGACAGCAAATGAAAGTGACAAAACACAAAAGTAAGAATATTAAAAAAAAAAAGATGAAAGTAGATAAAAAAAGAAAACCCACAAATATAGAGAACTCCTAGAACAACCACATGATGACCAAGATTTGATGCAGGTATGGTTAAGGAGATGTGAATTTAAACCAAAAGATGTAATGTCAATACTGGCAGCCCAAGATAGTGGGCTATGTAAATACATCTCAACTGCTGAGATTTTTTTTTCAGAATTTCCAAATGTTTGCCTCATAATTTTGATCTGTTACTCATATATATATATATATATATATATATATATATATATATATATATATATATATATATATCTAGCAATATATATATATATATATATATATATATATATATATATATATATATATATCTATATATATATGGGTCCTATTTGTATTGTCGAAAGTACGGTTCATCAAACTGCACTTTATCAAAGCCACTTTAGCGAAAGTGCATTTTGTCGAAAATGCACTTTCACTAAAGAAAAAAAACACATGCATTTTGTATGTACCGTTAGTTGTACATCAACGTATACTGTTGATGTATAACTAAGGAAACTCCTGTTCAGATCACGGTACAGTGGAGATAAGGGAATATTCCCTTTTCCCCACTGTAGTGCGATCACGGCTTGAGAATACTAAAGTGGGGGGTGGGGGTGCAGGGGGGCTTGCCCCCCTGCATATTAGTGTTTGCTGTGTTTTTTTTTAATGTTTAGTTTTCTTTTAATTTTTCTGCGAAAGTGCATTTTTAACAAAATGCACTTTCGTGGAAGTCAGTTCTTTCGATTAAAGAACATATATCCATATATATATATATATATATATATATATATATATATACACACACACACACACACACACACACACACACACACACACACACACACATATATGTATATTTGCATATCTTTCCCCCATAGTGCACTTTTTAATCAATGCCAGTCTGAAAGTACTTCTGACATAGCAAATCCAAACCAAGAAAACCTAAAGGTGTTACTGCTCAATGCTAGGAGTTTAAACAAACAAATTCCACTCCCTACAAGTTCTCCTCATCCTAGAGAATGCTGATGTCTTTGTGGTCACTGAAACATGGTTTAAAGACACAGAAAGCACACCGGCAGTGCAAAGATATAATGCCTTCCACATTTTGACTAGCTACTCCTCAGACAAGGACTAAAGCTGGAGGTGTCTTAATTTGCATAAAAAAAATATATACCTGAAGGTTGGTCAAACAGGACAGTGCACTTGAGCTTCTCCATGTTCAAATCAACACAGGCAAAATCCCATATCAAATCCTTGCAAGCTATAGGTTCCCCTCTATTACCCATGAAGCCCATAACATGTATTTAAACTTAATGGGAACACTCACCATCCAACCCAGTACCATATTCATGGGCAACTTTAAATACCCCACTATTAAATGGGAATCATATATGACACCAAAGGTGCAGGCTTAGAGAGTCACGGATTTTCTAAACACAAACTCCCTGGACCAGATAATCAATACACCAACCAGTGGTGCAGACATACTGGAGCTGGTCCTCACTAATATGGAGGATTGCTAAACATCGCTTAGTGTAATGTCTTCTCTGGTATGGTCAGACCACAAAATGGTCTACTTTGAAGTAAAAATAAAACCTAGAACCCCAGCTAAACCTGGAATGTTCAGGAACTATTCTAAGGCTAACTATACTATTAAGTGATAATCTAGCAAGATTTCAAGCCCCCATAAGCCATGAGAACTCTATTGCCTACACAGAAGTGTTCACAGAAACCCTATGCAAGCATGTTAATAGCTGCATAGAGGCAGCTGTGCCCACCAGGAAGAAGTACAGAACTAACTCAAACAACAAGCCACCCAAGTGAAATCATAACATCAATAGGCTGAATAACAGAAGAAAGAAAAGCATAGCAGAAATTAGGAGGTACAGCACCCAGCAGGATAAAAGCACTCTCATCAAACTAAACAAACACCTCAGAGGACAAATAAATGTTGAGGTAAATTTGGCCTCCCAGGCCATGGACCACCACAAGGCATTCTTTAGCTATGTCTGCAACCTCAAAGGCAATACACATTTTGTTAATGGAGCCACCTATAATAAACAGAATATATAGAAAACCTACTAGACGAAAAATGTATGTCCAACTTTACCCCTCTCTCCCTCAATATCTACTCAGGAAATACCATCAAATATAACTCCCCCTACTGTCACTAGGAAACAGGACCGTAATGCTCACTCTGAGGCCAAGAACACTTCATCTATGGGCTCAGACAATATGGAAGGATGCCTTTCTAAATAGCATGAAATATGACCTATCAGGCCTCTGGAATTGATATTTAATTAGAGCTTCCAAAGAGGCTTTGTACCTCCTGAATAGAGAACAGCAACAGTCATCCCTCTGCGCAAAGGTGGGCCAACTGCATACACTGGAAACTACAGGCCCATACGTCTCACTAGTCTCATATGCAAAGCTGTGGAAAAAATTGATTTATTTAACGTTTGTTTACTGGGAAAGTCCAACTGGGACAGAGCCCATTTTCAGTGGAGACCCAGGGAAAAACATTCCAGTCACATGTCTTTGTAATGTGGGAGAAAAGCAGAGCATCCAGAGGAAACCCACATGAATGCAGGAAGGACATGCAGACTCCACACAGAAGGCACCCCAGCCAAGAATTGAACCAGAGAATCTCTTGCTGTGAGGTGACAACACTAACTGATGCACTCCTGCATTATTGTTGAAATGATCAATAATGACACAGGAAACTTCCAGACACTGTACACAACCCAGTTTGGTTTCAACAAGGGCAGGTCATGCCCACTCAACCTGGTGGACTTCTTTGAGAAGGTCACTCAAGCAAAGGATGAGGGCAAAATGGTTCACACTGCCTACCTTGACCTGGCCAAGACATTTGACATAATACCTCACTCTGGCATTGTTGACAAACTAAAGATGTTAGGTATGCCACCTGGTGGATTGCCAAATGGCTCACAGATAGGACGCAGGAAGTTAGAAATGGGGAGTCCACCTCTACAAAGAGGCCAGTCACATGCAAAGTCCCACAGGAATCGGTCCTGAGACTGGTCCTTTTTGTAATTTACTTGTCTAGAGTCCAGGTCAATGTCAATGGCTTCTGGCAAACTAAATTTGCATTTGCAGATGATAGGAGAAGTCATAGAATTCCCCACCACCACAAATGTTCTCCAGGAAGGGCTGACACAGACAAATAACTGATGTCAGAGCCATGAACTAAAACTAAATGCCATGAAATGCATAATAGTATTCTTTAGGAAGTCATCCACCCCTGCTAACTATCATATTGACAACACATTCCTAAGAGCTGACCCAGTAGCCAGGGACTTGAGGACACACATAGACAGCAATCTAGCCTTTGACCATCATGCGTCTACAGTAGTGAGAAAATCATTACATGTTGTGCAACTTGTAAACAAAGGTATAATATTCAGGTCCAGTGAGTTCACTGTTCCACTCTACTTGGCATTCATCAAACCTATAATTGAGTACAATGCTCCTTACAACAACTGGAAAGTCCACAAAGGCTCCTTACTAAAAGAATACAAGGCATAAGTAACATGTCCTTTGCAGACCACTGGCCCTATCCCAGTAGGTTTTCTATTCTGTCTCCTACAGGCTGTTGAGGGGAGATCTATGCCTGACATCCAAGGCATTGTGAGACCCCACCCTGATAGACCTCCTGCATATTTTCAAAACAAACAGCATCAGAATTACCAGTTCTAAGACTTAAACCTTGTCTGTGATATAAATAGGACCTGCTGGTGAGACACATATGTATCCCAGAGACTTCTTCTCTGGAACAGGTTCTCCATCTATGATAAACAGAGTTCCTCCTTAACCCAATTCAAGGGTAATTAGGACAACTGGATGGGAAACAGGAAATTCATCCCTGGTTTGGCACTTATGTCTTTAATGGACACAGGCAGCCTGCAAATGGCTCGTCTCACAGGCTCCTGCTTATAAATGTGTCATCTCCCAGGTCCCTACTTACACTTATCAAAGGTAGCAGAACTTGTCAGAGATTAGGGATGCATGGCTAGGCTTAAAAAGGCCCTTGTGGTCGTTAGCCTAGTACACACCTATGGACCTATGAAGAGGTTGAGAGGTATGGTTATTTATGCATTGGTTTAAAAGTCAGTAAAAAAGTGGGAGAAGCAGACAAATGCATGCTCTGTAAAACAGAAATGGAAACAGTTGCACATCTCTTTGTTGGTTGTGGTACACTCTTGGTTGATGGTCTGTATACTGAAAGTCACAATAATATGTCAAGACTGTTGCATTTGGGATTGTGTAAATGCTACGATATAGAAGCAGGGGAGAAGCAATACAAACATGAACCACAAAGCATTACTGATAATAATGAAGTTCAGATACATGGGATCAACCAATATCAACAGGTGAAAAAACAGATGCAAGAAAACCAGATATCGCAGTCCAAGAAAAAAACAGAAGCAGCATTCATCTCTGAAATTGCTACACCTATTGATTATAGTGTCTTGTGTACTGAGCTACACAAAGTCATAAAATACCAGGATTTGCAAGTAAGAATGAGAACAATGTAGAATAAAGATACCTAGAAAATTCCAATAGTATTAGGAGCAACAGAACTAATAAAAGAATTACAATCATACTTAAATATGCTACAAATACATGTAACCCCCATGAACTGCAGAAGAAGGCAATTCTGGGTACATTGCAGGTACTCTTAGCCAGGGTCTATATTATAAGACTGAAAAGTCACTTCAGCAAACGGCACTTACACTGAAAATGCCATTCAGTGAATTTGCTCTTGTAGGGGGCAGCACTCCCCCACACCCTCGCTAATTATATATACCAACTCTGAGATTGCACTACAGTGAGGAAAGGGCAAACTTTCTGACCTTCACTGTACTGCGACCTCACTATGAACAGTTCGCCGAATGGAATTTTCGATGTAAGTGCCGTTCGTGAAGTGACTTTTCAATAATATAATATAGACCCCTCAAAGACTAAAGCAATATTAGTTTTATTAACTGTAGTCATCCCCTAACTTAAGAATGGGGTCCATTCCCGTCACAGTACTGGAAACCAAAAACCTTTGGAGAAATTAAAAAAAAATCATCATCTCCTTCTAAAATCAGACATAAACCCTATGCAATTCATGGCAACATACACATTATTCTGAAATATTCAAGTTCCCGACTTTTTCATCAACCGGAAGGCTGTCTCTTTTGGGTATTTTAATTTTAAACTCCCTTCAGAGAATCTGCACAGATAAAGTACATTCTAAGATGTAATGCAAACAGATAAACTGTTAAAGTGAAGAGTGGGAAAATAATGCAGAATGACATTCCACACAGTAACATTAATAGTGAGTAGATGATTAATCTTGGTGGGTTTGTAATGCAACATGTGAAGTAATGGATATATGTCATGGACAGTATTATGAGCTTTTATTTTTTTTTAGTAGTAACAATACCAAATAGTTTGTGTTGTGATCACTCACAATCAGGAGCTGGTACGACTCCCAGAACATTGTAGGCATTCAGCTTAGAAAACCAGGTAACTTGCAAAGATAGCATCTATTTTAGCCAAATTTCTGAATTTATGTTTGAAATTTCAAGTCTTAGTATCCCAATGAGTTGTGATGCAGTAAAAAATGTATTTGCTTTCTTTTCATGGTAAATCTGTTTAACTCCCTTGACATCTTGTAATGATTTTGTGCAATTTTCCATTTTTATAGAGTAAATAGCAATTATAATGAAAATATTTACTTATTTCATCAAATATATTTTTTCAGGAATAGAAATGCAGCTGTCTAGCTGTCTGTAGTGTTACACATGCTCATAAAGTGATCAGTGCTCAATTATTAGATTCTGCCTTACACTCCTTCCTTTTCCTTAACTTAGTACTGTTTTACATGGCCATTTCACCCACACAATGTGCTCCTGATCCCCACTAGTGCTTTTCACCTCTCTATAACTTATTGCATCCTTACTTTATGAGGAGTGTGTGTGTGTGTGCGTGCGTGCGTGCGTGCGTGTGTGTGTGTGTGTGTGTGTGTGTGTGTGTGTGTGTGTGTGTGTGTGTGTGTGTGTGTGTGTGTGTGTGTGTGTAGGGGGAAGCTCCCCACAGAAAAAATTGTTTGCTTCAAAATAGCATAGGTTTATAAGCAAATAGTAAGCTAGCTGCCTTGAAAGGCCATTTTAACCCTAGCCACTCACCTGAGATCAGAATTAAACCTTGTATCTTTTGTCTGTGACGTGAAGACCTTAACTATTATACCAAACCCACTCATTTGATGGAAACAGTAAAATATCTGAGATAACTGGAGTGTCTGATGAAAGTAGGAGCACATATAACTGGAGTCTCTATTATAATTCTTGGACTGGCATTGTGAGCCTCTGAATGGCGAGACTGTAAATCTGAAATTGCTAGAAAACATTTTAAACATTAATTTGAGACATCTTGAAATGTTCCTCCTCCCCTAGTCTGAAGCGCAATTACATTGTTGGTACAAGAAACAGCATGAAACCTTGCTACAAAAATGTTTTAATCTTGTAAAAGTATGTTTTGGAATTCAGTCTTGTATTTGTAAGTTAAATTATTTTAGTGGGTCCAGGGTTCAGAATTTTCCAAGTTTTGTTAGGAAGCCTATAATCATGATTCCCACGTGGCTCTGCAATGTGTAGTAGAGATATACACTGTTAAAAAACTTACTTGTGGAACTCCTGCAGACATCTATTGAACAAAGGAGATTGAATGAATGTCCCCTCAGACTTTCTGTCTTAATTGGGCTTCCAACAATCCCACATACTGAATGAATGGGCCAGCACATTCAGGAAGAAAATTAATGCTAGTGGAAACTGACATGTGAAAGATTACATGAGATGTTAGTGATTGATGGCTATCTATAGAAACTGAAAATATCTTTCTGCTACAAACACTGACCTTGTAAAATAAATCAAACAAAAGTCTAGTCTTTGATCGAAAGTACTGACGAGATAAAAGTCAATACTGTCTTGCTGGTCTATTGTGGAGAAATGGTTTAAGATTTGATCTAGACTCTGAGTGAAAATATTGCTGTTCCTAGTCATATCTGCTAATTGTGCTCCTCCAAGTGAAAATATGAGTGACATGGACAGAATTATACACTGCCATCTCCACTGACTTTATAGAGAATTTAACATGGTCACCAGTATGATGCTGATGTATAAATGCTGCCAGGGCATGGGATGATGATTTGATTAGCTGGTTAGTTCAACTTTTCCTTGGAAACACAGCAGTGAAAGTAGATGGTGCAGTCTATCTTGCGATTCAGAAAAGCACACACACACACACACACACACACACACACACACACACACACACACACACACACACACACACACACACACACACACACACACCACAGTCCCTGTACCTGTCCCTGAGTTCTCTCCCAATTCCTGCACTAGAATAAGTGCCAGTACAGCACAGATGTAGTATCCCTGGTGGCTAATGTTTTTGCCCCGTCCTCCCCAGATCTCCATACTAGTGTAATTGCTATTATGTCAAAGGTGTAACATCCCTGATGGCTAGTGTTTCCCCCAACCCCTTAATCCCTGCACGAGTGTAAGTGCTGCTATAGCAAAACTGTAGTTTATGTGGTGGCTAGTGACTTTCTGCTTAAACTACGATCCTCAATACATGTCTGCTGTGGTATGCAAGTGATGATTAAGGTTAAAAGTCCCATTTTCACCAAACAAACTCAAGCTCCACACTTGTCTTGCCTAAGAGGCTTAGAGGATTTATTAAAACAGCGGGTACTTGAAGGTCAGCTACTGCCCATAACTTACTGATGTATCTTTTACAATTGGCTGTTTAACTGCACTACATTTTTACATATAATTGGCTGCCCAGCACATCACCATGTCATACTTGTACTCCTTCCTCCCACATTTATCTTTTCCACCATTTACTTACGCTGTACTGTAAATTAGTTTCTCTAGTTCTTAGCATTTGGCAGTACTCTCCTGCTTTCTTTATATTCTACCTCATTTTAATTCCAACAGTCTTATCAGCTCTCCTTATCTTCATTTTTATATTTAATCCTACTTTAGTCCCAGCAATATTTTTATCTATACAAACCTCATACACATATATTAAACCTCACTTCAGTTTAAATACATAGTTTTAGCTCTCCTAACTTTAATTCCTTCTATTTTTACTTGCGTTCTTCTCTTCTCACTTTTTTACTAACATTTGCCATACACATTTAACGTGTACGCACTAAGAATTCAACTTTCCTTTAGCTCGTCTCCCAACACATAATTTTTGCTATTAAATGCAAAAGTGTAACACTTAGTTAAGCTGCCATTCTTTACTTATTGTTTCTTTCAGTAAGATGAGTAGCTGTGACCAGGTCCAAGCAAACGCTGTTTTTAACTTTTAAAAGAGGAATTCCATGACAACTCATATGGGTTACCTTCCTTATCATTACTCCCATGATGCTTTGCATCATTCAAAACTTATTTCTGATGTTCTGCCATTTTTCACGTTCTGCTTAAACTTGAATCCCCCGTACATGTCTGTAGTGATATGCATGTGCTGATTAAGGTTTATTTTTTTTTTCTTTTAATGGAAGTTTGAATTATTTTAAAGTACTCTATATGGCATTATTCTGCAACTTAATGTTGACTCATTCAATCTCAATCTATTTTTATGCTGAAATGTACATTTAATAGCTATTAAGCAATTTCTAGATTTAAAGTGTTTCTGTACATACTGATGTTTTTCATCTTTGTAATACATATGATTGCCTGAAATTGTTTCAACTGTGATAACTTATTCTGACACAATTTTGCTAACAGAAATATCTTCAGAGCTGTCTGTTATAGACTAGTAGCTGTTTAATGGTATATATTACTTTGTATGAATAACTTATCTCTTTATCTTTTTCTTTCACTCTATAACCAACTATTTTTACAGTTTATTGTGGTCTTTTCACCTAATGCACTTTTCTTTTCTCTCCTCCTTCATTCCTAGGATAACAGCCCTGTTTCTGCCACCTAACTTGCCTAAGAGACTTAGATGGTTCATTAAACAGTGGATCCTTGTGGTTCAGCTACTGTCCATAACATGCTGATGTATGTTTTATATTTAGTTGTTTAACTGCACTACTTTTGTTACCTATAATTGGCTGCCATGCGCATCATCCTGAAGTACTTGTACTCCTTTTCCCTCCCCATTTGTCTTTTCCGACACTTACTTATGCTGTACTGTAAATTGGTTTCTCTATTTCTTAATATTGGGCAATACACTCCTGATTTCTCTATATTCTCCCCCACCTGAATTACAGCAGTCTTATCAGCTCTACTTACCTTCATATCTATATTTAATCCTACTTTAGTCTCAACAAACTTTTCATCTATACAAACCTCATATACATATATTAAACCCCACTTCAGTTCAAATAAGTAACTCTTGCTCTCTTAAGCTTATTCCCTTCCATATTTACCTGCATTCTTCTCTGCTCACTTTTTAACTAACATTTGCCATACATGTTTAATGCATACTCACTCAAAATTCCCCTTTCCTTTAGCTCCTCTCCCAACATGTAGTTTTTACTATTCAATGCAAAAGAATAACAACTTAGTTAAGCTGCCATTCCTTACAGGTTGTTTCTTGCAATAAAACAAGGTCCGGGTCTGACCTGCTCTGTTTGCCCTCGCTCTGCTCGGGTTTACTCCACTCCTATACCCTACCCCAATTCCCATCCACCCCAGTGCATTTACATTGATTTCAAACTTACCACACCCACCAATTACTAATATCCAATCACAAACAGCATCACATAAACCCAACCACACCAAACTCACCTAATATCTACTCGCTTACAAACCACCTTCCACCTCCCCATAACCAATTAACTTGCTACTAGTCACCTCATCTCAGAATGCTTCTCTTCTTTCATAAATTGATCACTCTAACCCACTTACTCAACAATTGGCCTCCCCTTCTAAATTAATAAACACTTTCTGCCATCCCAACACCTAAAATGTTTTTTTTGTACATAATTCCCCTCATGCTCCTTTTTCTAGCCACTCGTCTAACATCTTATCACAGTCAGCTAGCCACCACTTTCTCCTCACCTACCATTTCATTCCCTAACCCATATCACACAAACCCCATAACCTTTGAGATAGCACCAGACCTCTATACCCACTACCTATATAGAACATTTTAAATATAGATATGCACATCTATATTCCACATTGCACATTTTCCACCAGTATAATAAACTAAAAATAAAAGTTTCAAACTCACTCAAACTTAGTGGTGACATTCATCTAAATCCTGGCCCTAAAACTGAACAACAAGAACCCCACAACTCCCCTACATTGCATCTCCACCTTCCCCTAAAGGATCTAACTTATTATTCCTTGACATAAATCTCAAGAGCATAGCAAATAAGATGCATGAATTCCATGGCAGTCTTTCACACTACTCCCCCCAATATCGCAGTACTAACAGAAACCTGTCTGGAACCAGAAATAAACAACAACAAATTCTACCCCCAGGTTATAGCATACACAGACTTGACAGAAAAAAACAAATGCAGAGGTGGAATAGCAATTATTAATAAAAATAATCTCAAACTAGAACTTCTATAACCTAGTGTCTGAGAAATATTATTCAGCAAACTCAAAATAAGCTCCAATAAATACCTAACCATTATAGGAACGTATATTCCTCCTAGCAATAACTTCACTATGATAGATGAAATTCTCCACTGGACGTCCATAACGTTTCCTGAAAAAAAACATCATAATAAGTGATTTTAACACCTACTGGTTCTCCTGCAACTGAGTAAACCCCACTAATTTCATTAACCTGCACAGTTTTACCCAAGTAATACAGTCTGCAACCGGAGCAGACAAAACCACCAAAATACAATTAATTCTAGGCTGGATCTTAAACAAACTATTACATGCTTATCACTCAGGATGCCTCCCTGACTGCAACAGTGGCCACCTCCCAACCTACTTACTTAGACAATGTCTTCAGCCCATGAGAAATATTACCTATTGACAAATCCATAACAACAAAGACTTTAACGCTCAAACCTTCAGCTCCATCCTTCAACTCTGTAACTGGACCCCACTTAGAAGACTGCCCTTAGGTACTGCCATAGATTACTTTCCTAAACATATTAACCATGCAGAACCACAAGAATAAAATCAAATTATGCTCCTTGGCTAAAAAGGACAGCCACAGTGGTGCAGTAGTTAGCATTGTCGCCTCACAGCAAGAGGTTCTCCGGTTCAATCCTTGGCTGGGGTGCCTACTGTATGGAGTCTGCATGTCCTCCCTGTGGTTGTGTGGGTTTCCTCTGGGTGCTCCGGTTTCCTCCCACATCCCAAAGATATGCTGTATGTTGATTGGACACTCTAAATTGGTCCTAGGCATGAGTGTGTGCGTGTGTGTGCCTTCTGTGGAAGGTTGGGTGCTGGGCTGGCAACTCGACACCATAAAAACTCCACTGCCAATCATGAGCAGACGGGTGATCCAATGTGGCAAAACCTACTGGGAAAAGCCGAAAGAAGAAGAAGATGCTCCTTGGCTAACAAAAGATAGCAAACAACTACTTAAACTAAGAGATAAAGCCTGGGCACAATGGCATACTAATAAAACTCAAGCCAAACTAGAATACTACCAGCAACTTAGAAACAAAGCCAAAATCTAGATCAAACATGACAAAAAAACTAGTATAGTGAAATTCAATAGAAACACAAAAACAACCCATAAAAATTATTGTCCGCTATAAAAAAACTCCTCCATCCTGGTCATCCTTTGGCACCAACCCCAACAACCACAAGCAATATTGACAATATAGCAACATAATTCGACACATGCTATCACTTAGTAAGAACAACAGCAAAGCTCCTCTAACTATCCAAATAGCATCCAATGATCCACTGATACCTTCTCCTTCAAGCCCATCCAAAATAACACCATAAAAAATTGCTCAGCAACCCTAAACCTGCAACCCTAGAAGCTGACATCTTGCCTACAGATTTCCTTAAACTTTCATCTGATACCATCTCCTACCTTATCTCCATTTTGATTAACTGCTCTATCACACAGCACACAATTCCCATAATTTGGAAAATATCATACATCATCACACTTCACGAAGGAGGAACTCTACTGAACTTTCCAACTACAGACCAATAGCAATTCTATCTTCCATAGCTAAAATACTAGAAAAATGTATTCACACACCCAGCTCATGAACTACTTTTTATCTAACAACCTTCTAACAAATACACAACATGGTTTCTGCCTCAATCATAATACCACAACTACCATTCTAAGTTTTGCAAATACAATCAACCAACACAGAAATGAAGGTAAACTAGTATCTTCCATCTTCCTGGACCTGTCCAAAGTTTTCAAAACCGTCTCCCGCCAGAAACTCCTCACTGAACTCTCCACCCTAAAACTCAGTCACTCATCTCTTTCATGGATTCATAACTACCTAACTAGCTGTCAAGTAATCAAATGACACAAAGATTTCTCCACTCTCTTGCCTATCACCATGGGTGTCCCCAGGGCCCAATTCTTGGTCCTGTTCTCTTCATTAATTTTACCAATAAACTTCACGCTGCAACCCACCTCACCTCTATGGCTCAGTATGCAAATGACTCTACACTCATCTGTGTTGCACCTACCCTACCACAACTTGAAATGACACAGCAGTCTTCCTTAGCTGTGGAATCCTGGCTCTCAAACTCACAACTGATTCGTAACCCAAACAAAACAAATCTAATGATCATTGGACGCAGTAAATCCTTAGATTGTCCATCTTCATTTCATATCTATTCCTCCAACAATACATTAATAGGTACAGTATCTCAAACAAAACTGCTTGGTGTTTTAATTGACAATAATATGAAATTTGACAAACATCTATCTCAGATTATCAAAAAGACACACATAAAACTAGGAACACTATTTAGCGTCAAACCATACATCACCAACACTACAAGACAGTCATTTGCCAGAACCCATCTAATCTCTACTTGGCTATATGCCTCCCTAATTTTACTAATCTAAAGAAAGCAGATTTAGCAAAACTAGAAGCTTGCTACAACAAAACAGCCACATTTTCAACAAATTCCCTACACAGATCCCACCACTGCTCTGCTCTACATCATCTCAACTGGTTAAAATTAGCCCAGTCCTTAACCTATATCCAGCTTATCACTGCCCACAGTCTGATACACCAACCAGATAAATGCCCAGCTCTCCAAAATCTACTTCAACCCTATACCAACAAACAGGTTTTCTGTTTCTCAAACAAATCTCTACTACAAATTACCAAATCCAATAATAGCGCCAGGGACACTTTCTACTCCAACTATGTCTCCAGAATTTGGAACACTATCCATCAACTTATCATTAAATTCTGCTAACCCCACAAATTTCAAAAAAATATTTAAGAATCACCTGACCAACACCTGGCTTTGCCCATGCTCTAGTCCTGGCTAAATCTCATCCTTCCTGTACATTGGCTACTCACACCTATCTTCTTCCACCCTTACTGATCATCATATGTAACTCTACAATACTCTTTACTACCCTAATCCCCCCCCCCCAACAAACCATAAATCTATTAATTCCATATTCCCCCTACAGAAACCCAAATCACTCTCTCTGTCTTCTCTCTCACTTTACTTAGCATACTTTATCTTAACACTGCTGTCTCTCCACCTAACCCTTAACCTGCCATTCAATATTTCTTCTCGATTCCCCTTTGTCCATCTACTCCTCATCACTATACCTTCTCCTAACCTTTGTTTCTAGTCTTGTTTATTCCCTATCTTTACCCCACACTATACTCTTTAACATTTAGCTCCCACCACCTATTTCCCTCCTCTGTAGTTCCTCTCGTCTTCTCTCTCAACCCTGTTCTACAAGACCTACCAAATAAGCACACTGTTACAACAATACTCATTTAACTATCTAATAGAATACTTCTGTCTGTATCATACAGTTGTAAAGATGTGTGTGTGTGTGTGTGTGTGTGTGTGTGTGTGTGTGTGTGTGTGTGTGTGTGTGTGTGTGTGTGTGTGTGTGTGTGTGTGTGCGTATGTGCATATCTCTCTCTCTCTCTTTATATATATATATATATATATATATATATATATATATATGTTGTGTTTGTGTGTGTGTGTGTGTGTGTGTACACATACACACACACACACACACAAATATATATATATATATATATATATATATATATATATATATATATATATATATATGTATCTTCAGATTTTCCAGCATCATAGGAAAGTATCAGGTTTGTTAAACCACTTACGCTTTCATCTAACTGGGCTTAACTATTTACTGAGACACCAAAAAATAAGAGGAGTCGCAAATAAATGAGCTGCACTTCTAATCTTGAGAGACAAGAGATACAGAACTTGTCAAGAAGAAAATTCTTTTTACGTGTGAGTCAGAGTTTGTACTTCAGGTTTGTATTTATAGCCCATGGCCATGAGTCTGGTGACTCAGTCCTGGGAAATGTACCCAGTGCTAATCCTATGACTGTCTGTCTGGCCAAACAACACACAAAGCGAAGCTGTATTGTTCTCAGAGATGAAGCGACCATTGCCTTCTGGGAAAGGGGGATGAACATAGAGTGTCCCGTTGTTTTCATTGTTGGCCAGTTTATTCTCAGAAAATCTTAAAATGGCTGTTGACATACTTGTTCATGCAGGAACTTGCAGATTCCATTTTTCCATTAGAAAGTAAAGGACTGTACAGAAAAAGCACATTGTTACACATTCATCTTTGAATGGATATTACAAAGGATAGAATCTCACAGAAATAGTTTATAAAATTTGGGATTGGTAATAATATTGCATGTCTTTCACTAATCTGTGTCACACTTGAGTTGATTTTGTGAATCCAGGAACTTAGACTCCTCTCTGAACTTAAGATTCTGCACATTACTTCTCCCTCTCTGGCAGTTTTCTTATCGTGCAGTGTACTTTCTGAGTGATTCTCAGTTCTGCTCTGAAAGTTCCATGCTGTGACATCTATATATTTATTTATTTGTATTTGAAAACAGAAAAGGCTGAACTGATCTAAACTTAATTTTTTGATGTGAACTGGGAAAGGGGAACATACAAAGTTGCATACTGACATTTGTTTTTCTTGTTTTTTTTTTCTGATAAAGCAAAAATATAAACCAAATTATTTGTGACTTTTTAAGCTGTCTGTTTGAATGGAGTGTTCCATTTTCTCTTGCCCCACTTCTGCTAACATTGTGCATGCTTTTTCCAGCCCCCCATGCCCGCTGACCATTTTTACCCTGACACTGATCACAGTCATTCATTCACCATTACCTAATGGGAGATGCTCGGTGAGGCAACCACCATCCAAGCAGTTGTTTGGGTTTATTTCCATTTTCTGGCTCTAATCATATCCCTGGTAGCTTACAAGCATATTTGAGGGCCTTCTCTGTCTTCTCATACAGCTTCATGTTCCCACACATGTGTAGTGAACATGTGTAGTTGAGGGCCTGCTGTGCCTTCCTGTGCAAGTACATGTCTCCGCATATGTGCAGTGAATGTGAATATTTGAGTGACTACCATGTCTTCTTGTACAAATACATGTTCCACGTGTGTAGTTAAAGCAAACATGTGAGTATGGCAGAGCAGGGCCAAGCATACATCCCTGTTTCTTGTGCTGTTTACTATATGCTTCCTTTTCGGCAAGTACCAGCATTGCAGCATTGGAGTGAACTGGATCACCTCCTCCACACAGGAAGAGTGAGTCAGCATCAGACACATGCTCCCACCTCCTTAAATGTCTTAACCAGAGCCCAAGTTGCTCTTTGACTCTGGGTCACCTAGGTTAGAGTAAGGGCTTTATTTCCCTACCTCTTGGAGCTTGACCATTGCTAATGCCATAAATAATGTTGGGAGATAATTCTTCTCATTGAAACTGATATTGTGAATTGGTTTTCTCTGCAACAGCTGTTACATCATTTAGATACCGAAAACATCTCCTATATAGATTCAGCAAATATATTCAACCCTGCACACATCTGGTAACCACATGCACTGCTTAACCACCACACCTATGCTCATGTTCTTAGTCACTGCATCCATGTGTGTCTCTACTTAGTGACCAGAATCAACCATCTGCTTACCAACTCACACATGCTCACTCTAACTGTAGACTATGTCTGGTATGGATTCAGACTATTAGGCTTTGCACAGCCTGCCTGGAGAAGTGCTGAATACTGCTGACTCATGGTACTGGTCAGTGGTCAGTACCATGTTAACTCATGCTACTGATCAGTGGTCAGTACCATGTTAACTCATGGTACTGATTACTTACCAGGCAGTGAACATATACAATGCATAACTAACAAATTAATACCTAGGAATCACAATAATCTCTTATTTTAACCCTACAAACATTATTAGCAAGAACTCAATCATTATTAATCCTTCAATAAAAATATAAACTTACATGTATTGGGGACATAGCTAGCCAGCTTCAAGATGATAACATAATTCAAATCTTCTCCTCATGATAAAAATTAAACAAACACCCTGTAATTCAAAACAGTGTCAGAAAGTATATTTGAAACAGAAGGTACTCTTTTGGCAGGGTTTATAGAGCTTGGAGCTGAAGAAAATCTGCTTATATTTTTTGATCAGTTTCTCTTATTATATGAGACATCAAGACCTTTCACAACACTTCAACCGAAACTGTTAGAAGTTCCTTCAAGTGGATCAACAACTGTACAATTTGAATGAAGGTTTCCAAAAGCATAAAGCACATATCATGGCATTACAACAACAAACTAAAACTTTAGATAAATGATGCAAATTACTACAAGCAATGATTGATGACTTAGAGAAGAGATCAAAAAGACAAAACATTCACATTAAGCAGAATCCATGAAAACATATCTAATGAAGAGCTCAGAGTCCAGGTAAGTAATACTATTTTTAAACATATGGAGCTCCTCATATCTCTTTTGTTAAACATCGCAGGCATCCACAGAGTTGGCAGAGAAACTGCCAGCACATTGCCTCCCAGGCAAATGTTTATGGCTCTGGAGTCAATTCAGACCAGGGAATGACTTATAAATTACAGCAGAACACACAGAGGGGTACAATGGAGGAATGGCCAATTAAAATACATGGAAAGTTTTCCCCTTCATTATAAAAAAGTAGAAAGGAGATGAAACCTATAAAAAGACAAGTTCTGACAAATGAATATATAGTCTTTTTAAACATCTTTATTGAATTACCGGCCATGGTGGTGCAGTGGTTAGCATTGTCACCTCACAGCAAGAGGTTCCCCGGTTTGATCCTCGGCTGGGGTGCCTTCTGTGTAGAGTCTGCATGTCCTCCCTGTGGTCTTGTGGGTTTCCTCCGGGTGCTCCGGTTTCCTCCCAAAGACATGCTGTAGGTGAACTGGATACTCTAAATTGGCCCTAGGTGTGAGTGTGTGCATGTGTGTTCCTTCTGTGGAAGGTTGGGCGCTGGGCTGGCAACTTGACACCATAAAACACCACTGCCAATCATGAGTGGACAGGTGATTCGCTGTGGTGACCCCTAACCGGGAAAAGCTGAAAGAAGAAGAAGAATTGAATTACCATTTGTGACATAGGCGAATTGACATTTATTCATATGTATAGTAGAGTATTGATTAAATACTCATCAATTCTTACTTCTTCCCCCCTTAGAGGAGGTCTGATGATTTTCTAACAAATTTGAAGCATGGAAGTTTTTGAGAGATGACCTATGGGATAGACAGGATGCCACTTGGTGAGGAGTAGAACATATATTATCAGCCAAAGAAATTGAAAGGGAAGCAAGTGAAGGGAAGATGGAAAGTAAAGCTACAGACCACCATAGCACTCCTGCACTTCAAAAAAGCAAAATGCTAACAGAGTATAGAATTTAAAAAAAAAAAAAAACAATCAAATTGGACCAGCGCTAAGGTAAACCATACTTGGAAGAAAAAAATGTAAGCCAAACAGAAAAAAATCCAAGTAATGGAAACGCTGAGTAAAAAAGGAAGATTTCATTCAAAACTCCACAAAGCTTTCAGGAAAAACTCTTCTTCAGTGTGTACATCCAAGCATCAACAGTCCTAATTGCATTTAAATAGTTAAAAATAAGAATCATGTGACACAGCCAATTAAGTGTTCAATTCAAACTTCTAATTTAAAACAATAAAAACATTAACAACAAAAATTCACTAACAATAATACTACAGCAATATTGACTATATAAAAACATAATACAATAATATACATCACTCCATCACAATATTATTTCAAAATCATTTGCTTCTTTTTAAAAATAAGTTTAATGCTAGCAGCCACTTTGAGTCCAGGTGCATAATCTGCCTCTAATCTTAGAATCCATTCATATTCACAAACCTCAAGTGTATTATTTAAGTAATCTCCCCTTCTATTCCTATGTCTAAGATCAATCACTCTAAAGAGAAATTTATGCTCACTACCTTTCTCTGCTATATTCTTCACAAGCTTGTTGTTTAGTACCACTCTCCTTATATCTGACTTATGCTCTGTTATTCTTTCTTTAAGTTTCCTTGTGCACTTTCCTATATATAAAAGGCAGGACATGTTATACAGTTGGCCATATAAATAATATTTGAGGTATTGAGGTATTAATTGTGGCATAACATTTAAACAGAAAAATTTTCTTCGTTATTGGATAGGCATAAGGGGGAATTCAATAAAGCCTACATGGAGTGATTCTCCATTTAGGCATAGGGGCATGGCCCAACACAGAACATGGCTTCCAAGCGATCCAGTAAAGAGGTGGGAGGGGCTTGCACAAGTGTCCGTATACGGTAGTGTCCACGGAATGCAAATCACCTCATAAGCTGGTGAAATCCATGCAAATGAAGTTTATTTACAATACAATAACCAGAAAGGCACCAGTGTAGCTGCCATGGCAGTGTAACAAATGTACATGGATAGAAAATGTGTACTGGATTGTAAATTTTAAACAGGGGCTGTAAAAGCCCCCAAAAAGGCTGGATATGGCACTGTAGGCATGCAAATGGCCAAACCTATGGGCAGTGAGTCCAGAAAGCTATGCAAATCATTAAAAAATATCAATTTTTTAAAATACATTTATTCAGTTTGTGCAGCGCACAGCGCCCCGCAAACATGCTATTATGGCAAACAAATAAAAAATGTAAAAAATAAAAATTAAACATTTTCAAAAATATTGCATTATAGTGCCCAGCATGCAGAGTCATACAATGGCAGGTGTCAGTGGTTGCTAAGGAGGCAGGCCCTGGAGTAGTGAAGTATTCAGGGTATACTCAATTAGGTGTATGTAAATGAGCTTGGGTAACTGAATAGCAAAAAGTGCCATTGTGTCCGCAGGTACAACCCATAGTAGGATTAGAACCATGTAGGTAGTAGTAGCCAATGTAGCCGACATCAAAAGTGGGTGTGTCGTTTTATGTTTAAGCAGATTGGAGCTTCATGGCGCTGGTTTGTACTCGGCTAATCACAGCTAAGCAGGGGTGTGTGTCCGATGCTGCTAAACTCTGCTTAGCCCCACTGCATGTGTTTTAGCTGGCCAAAGAAAAGCTATGCATGCTTGTGTACTAAACTGCTGAGCATTGTTTACACTAGCGCCGTGGGTTTGCATGGCGCACCACACTGCTTAGCAGTAAAAGAAATAGGAAAAAAAAGAAAAAAAAAAGAAAATAGCCTTGGAAAGTCAATCAGGTAGAAATGACTGATAAACCCTGTTCAACAGACACTGGCCCATACATAATGAGCCAATCACACAGGCTGCATCTGCAGCACACAACTATAAAGTATGCATACGCCCTACAATATGATTTTCCCACATACTCTGCACCATTGGAGTACACACTTGGAATTTTAACTGACAAAATGCTAGGGGCTGTTGCTGCCCTGCTACATCTGTATGTGCTTGAGGCTGAGGTCAGTGACGATAGGCCCAGACTGAGAAGGAGAAGAGTGTTCAGGCCCAGGGTAACCTTCCAGGGGCTACATGAGCTGGAGATTGTAGAGCGCTACAGGGTGGACAGGGACATACTACAAGAACTCACTGAGCTCTGCCACCCTCAACTCAGACCCAGAGCCAACAGAGGGGAACCCATCCCAGTGGAAACAAAGGTATGCGTAGCCCTCAGAATATTAGTTACAGGTACTTTTCAAAGACTAACTGGAAACATAATGGGGGTCTCACGGGCATCTGCATCCAGGGTACTCCACCAATTCCTGGATACCATGCAAGCACATGCCAGTGAGCACATATATTTACCCCACACCCCTGAGGAGATGGTCAGCAATATGCATCTCTTCCACTGTGTAGCACACTACCCTGACGTACTCGGTGCCATAGACTGCACTCATATGCACATCAAAGCATCACCTGGTGAAGAGGGTAGGGTCTATGTCAACTGCAAGGGGTATCACTCCATCAACTGCCAGGTTGTGTGAAATGCCCAGTGCATTATCATGAATGTGTGTGCTTGCAGCCCTGGCAGCTATCATGGCTCCCACATCTGGCATGCCTCACAGTTGTACTAGACATTTCCCAGAGGGGACATCCCATATGGCCATCTAATGGGGAATGATGGCTATGCACTGGAACTGTGGATAATGACACCCATCAGAAATGCACAAACACATACTGAAGAACACCATAATGAGGTCCATGCACAAACTAGGAACATCAGAGAGGGTGTGTTTGGGCTCGGTTCTGCTGCCTTGATATATCTGTGGAGCCCTGCAGTACTCTCCAGACACATGTGCACACATGTTCACAGTATGTGCCATGCTACACAATATGATCCTGTGGAAACAGCTGCAGCAGGAATGTCACAGGGAAGGGACATGCAGTCCCCAACCAGTGCCAAGTTCCCCACAGTCATGGGGGATTTGGAGGATGAACCCTCTGAGCCTGTCCCTGTAGACAGATGTAGGCATGCTCAGTATGCCCTGGCCTTGGCAAAGAGGCAACACATAGAACATGCACTGACAATCTAGGGTCCCAAGGACTGACACCTCACTCTGACTCACATACATAGTAAAAAGGATGCCAGCCACACCACACAACCTGCACCTTACCATGTATTGGCTGTGTACTGCATGCATTAGACAGAGACAGCCCTGAAGCACTGTTATCTCAACTACTGCAGGCACAAGGTAAGTCACTCTTCTGTACAACAAATGAATGGGTAGTAGACTATGGTAGCATATGTATGGACCTGCCTCATGTATGCAAGGGAATAGAGTGGGCTACCAGGATAGCTGCAGACAACTGACAGCTGTGTGGGACAACAGGAACTCTCTGTCCACTACTGGCTTACTGACTTCACTATGGCAGGAAATTATAAACAGCAGGGTCACAGGACAGATGCTTGACTGTCAATGCTAGAGTCCTCTACCACCAACACACCCATGTTCCCATACAACTGCAGTAACAGTATGTTTGCAAGGTAATAGCAGTAGGCCACACAATCCCTGGGCTGTCCCAATCAACCTGGAGACATGTACTATTTCTCCAATATGTTGGGGTCAATCTGTTATGTATGTCTGTGCTTGATAGTGTTGGGATATAAACTGCACTGCCTGGTGGCTGATGTGGCATAGTGGGCTAGGTACATTACCGTGGTTGATGGGTACATGGTTTGAGACTGGCTGCACTTACTGTTTTGCATGTGAGCTACACCTATGGAAGGTGTTCTACACACTGTCCATATATCAGTATTTCTTACTGCAATAAAGCTGGGCAAAGACAGAGACAAAGGAGGATCAGGGGGCCATAGATATGGACAGTACACAGCTCTGAGTAACTTAGATGGTGGCTAGTACAACAGCATGTTGTAACAAGTCAGTGTAGCACCAGGATATAAAAGATGTCATGCAACTGTGTCAGTACTTACAACACGTCAGTGGGCACCTTCCATACCTCACAAATGTACAGAGTTTCACAGATTGTCTACATTTATGCCTCGTATATCTGTTCTGTTTTTCATAACACTGCAGTTTTCTGGCAAACTATTGGCAGATCAATATAAAGGTTGCTGTGAGAAAATAATGACAGACAGTTCAGATGCAGACTTCATGCCCATCGAAAATGCATGCTAATACAAAGCCATTATACCAACTGTCTACGTTTGTAAGAGCAATATTAAAATCTTGCCCCCATGTTTGGGCCTTTGTCCCACCATTATATATTGCCCCATCGAGATTTTGGCTTTAAGAGTTTGAGAGGTATGGGCAACATGTAGTCTGAGAACCAGAGCAGATGTATGGTGCACAATGCTGGACAACCTACCAAACTGAGGCAGTCAGAGGTGTGGAGACCATAACCCTGTGGGGGGTGCTACATCTCTTACCCCAGTCAGAGCAAACCTACAACTACATAGAGCAGCAACTGTTGACCAAGCCAGGAACTGGAGCAGGGCAGGATAAAGGCTCACATATAAGGGGAAGGAGGAACTACTGGCCAGACAAATGTAGAAAGTGCAGAGTAGAACAGCTCATGCAGTAGCATGGGTTCCCTGCAGTGTATGCAGTTGGTAACCCAAATGTCTGTCAGCAGTTCCTCACATCAATCTATAATGATCTGCCACTGACATACCAAGAAATCACAGTGCTATGTAAAATGTAACAGACATATTATGCAAAACTCTGTTCAGTCCAATACACTCTGTACACACCCTAGATATGGGTCAGATAGTATGGACAGCACACAGCCAAGAAATCCTTCAGGCATGATATCAGGGAGGTGTTGGACTGTTTAATCAGGTTCAGCAGACAAATGGCTATACCACACAAAATCCTGGAATGGAGTACAGGTAAGTCTGGCCTGGATTCCCATTGTAAGTATTGATGGTCATACTGGGCATGCTCCTACACTTAGCTAATTTCAGCCCATGTCTGAACCCCACATCTGACTATAGAACTGTGATGCCTGTATATCTCTGAGCATACAGACAGCTACATATATCTTAACTGTCTCTCCCTATCCCCATCAGACATGACTACCCTTATCTATTCATATGTGGCACATATAAAATATATCTGGATCTGTTGAGTTTAATATATATATATATATATATATATATATATATATATATATATATATATATATATATACAGAGGGGGGAGAGAGACAGTGAGAGAAAGAGAGAGAGAGATAGAGAGACACAGAAAGGCATAGAGTGATGTAGTGCTGCAGCCACTCGTACACCAACTGTGACCAGTGGTGCGTGTAAATAGTAGGGTGAGCACTACTGTGTAATAGTAGGTAGGTGTGTCCATCTCACATGAGCCACCTTGTGTGTGTATGCGTGTGTGATTGTGTATATGTTCCACATACAGCCGAATACACATGCACAACAGGCCTATGTCTGTGCAATGGTCACTCATTTTATGCCCCTGTGACTAGTGTCCTCCAAAACAGTGGCCTCCCTGTCAGCAGGTACTCATGTCATCCAACCCAACAGCAGTGGCAGACGCTATTTAAATGCATAATCTCCATGGCGCACGTGATAACTAAGTAGCATTATAGTGTATACAGCTCGATAGGTAGTTGTTCTAATCCCAGCAACATCCTGCATGTGTGTAAGTATTTTGCCTTGCTGCTGTGTGTGTTCCTTGCCTATGTGTGTGCAAAGCCAATACATTTTAAAGCCTGTGCCTACTTGTGAGCCTCCCATTGGCCTACTTTACAGGGCCTGTTGATGCCATCCACCTTAGATCCACAGTTACACACTCGCCACAGACACATAAGCTCTGTGGCGCATGCAATAAATGCATAGCACTATAGTACATACAACTATATAGGTAGGGGTTTTAATCTCAGTACTGGCAACTGTGTGAGTGTATATGTGTGCGTGTGACATGTAGGCCCTGTAGCAGTGTGGCTGCCGTGTGTGTGTTTGATGGTTATACCATTTTGGGGGCCTGTTAATCCCCCCATTGGATTACTTTACAAGGCCTGCTGGTCTCATCCACCTTAGATGCACAGTTAGATACTCTAAAGGCACATAAGCTCCGTGGCACATGTGATAAGTATGTAGCACTATAGTACATGCAACTAGATTGGTAGAAATTCTAATCTCAGAACTCACAACTGTGTGTGGAGTGTGTGTGTGTGTGTGTGTGTGTGTGTGTGTGTGTGTGTGTGTGTGTGTGTGTGTGTGTGTGTGTGTGTGTGTGTGTGTCTATGTATGTGTGTGTATATGCATATCCCCTTGCAGCAGTGTGGCTGCCTTCCCTGTGTTTGTGTGCAACAGTTCTACAATTTTAAGGGCCTGTGCAAACCTGTTAACTCCCCCCCTTAGTGGCAACCTTTGCAGCACCTGCAGATGTCATATACCTGAATAGTACTGTGCAACACTACAAAAACATATAAACTCCATGGTGCATGAGATATGTATGTAACGCTATAGTATTTACAACTAGGCAAGTAGGAGTTTCAAACTCAACAAGGGCAGTTCATATGTGTGTGTGTGTACGTATATCCCCTTGCAGCAGTGTGACTGTGTTATGGCCAACACTTGTCCCACCATGCAGGTAGCAGTCCATGTCCAACCAGGTGTGTCCTGTGAAAACAACTAAAACAATACATAGATCCGAAGAGTGTAGGACAACACACATTTCCTACATGTGTGTAATCCTTGCATAAAGCAGTCATTTTACATCAGAAACACCTTAATGTTCTGAGACATAGCATAATGTAGGGAAATACTACAAAAATAAGTTGTCATATTGGCAGACCAAGAGAAGCCCTGTCCTTTGCAGTTGCCGTGGGTATGGCTTGTACTGCCAACTCTCATGATACTACATGATGCGTCCCACATTGAGCATTTAAGGTGGCATCCCTACTCTGTGTTGCCTATGTGTGTGCAATATGTATACATATCGAGGCCCTGTGAGTAGACGCTTCCCCTAAATAACCCACATGTATCCAAGCGTAATGCTAACCGCCACCACCCACATTTGTAGGTACTGACAAAGGTTGTGGAGACTGTAAGTTGTGTTCTGTCTGTCACTGACCCACCAAATGATGTTAACACACTGCAACAGGGTCTTACATTGGGTATAGACTGGTGCCAAGATCCTGGCCTCAAGCTAAGTACAGAAAACAGTACCAGCATACCATAGAGTAAGGACATGACTCCACTGTTTGCCACATCATTGGCAACCCCATACACACACAACTGGTGTTGAGATACCTGGATACTCAGTCTGATAACAATGTCGCATTCAACCATCATGTAGTGGCAATGGTCAGAAAGGCCTTGTACGTGGTTCAACTCAAAGGGATTGCATCCAGAAAAAAAGGTGGAGATTACCTCTGTATAGTCCTCAGTCAGTAGAACAATAATTAAGTACAATGGCTCATGTGATATGTACCTATCCAGACATCTGCGCCAACTGGAAAGGCCATGGTAATACCCACAAAGGTAATCCATGGCTTCCAATGCCTGTTCCATGCAGACAGCCTGTAATCAGTAGTGCCCCACTCGGTATCAAACAGGTTGGACAGAGGTGAGCTGTGGCACACCTACAAGGCAATGTTGGACCCTGCCCATCAACAGCTGCCCCATATATGTGAGTCTAATTCCTTGTGCATTACCAGCACAACAGGCCTGGATTTGACATGCGACATCAATAAAACCTGCTGGAGAGACAGGTTTATCTCCCAGAGGCTGCCCTGTCTTACGCATGCACTTCCCATACATGTCAAATACAGCACCATGCAGAACATCAACAAGTGTAACCATAATGAGTGGATGGGATACCACAAATCTGTCATGGGGATCCCACCTGTGTCCCTCAGTGACAGGGGCAACAGGTGCTGATTGATGATTCTGTTGGGGATAAACTAATGGCTAGTTTTGTAAGGGCCTCAGGGCCAATACCCTTGTAACATCCTATGATCCTATGATCGTATGATACTGGAATCCTGCAAAGCAAACCCTGAGCCCACATTGGCAACATCCACTACAATCATCTCCCCTTCTTCACATATGACTGCAACATCAAAGGAAGCACTGAGATCTGCTCAGTAGTGGCGGTCAAGGATGTGACATCAAGGAAATACTGCTAGTCCAGATATCTGGAATTTTATAAATAATTATATGTCACTTGAAAATATTAATATGATTTATAGAGAAATGTGACACTGCCAGCCCAACTATCTGGAATTTTCTAAATAACTCTTTGTCATTTGTGAATATTGATATAATTCATATGTTTGTCTTACAAATGTAGGAGAACTATATACGTGTATATTAAACTACTGGTGCAGAAGTGTGTGTTGAGCTGTATATTATGTACTGAGCTTCAAGAATATAACCACAGTGTACCTTACTGGAAAAGAACAGAAATGCATATAAACTATATACCTGTGCAAATGTATGTTTTAATAGTAGAAGCTGGAACATACAGAGATAACTTTCAAAACTTCACAAAAATAAGTTGAAAAGTAAAGTGTTTTATGATTGTGTTATCTCTCAGTAAGCAGAAACAATGTCTAGAGCTAGAGATTTTCCTATTGTCTTGAAACAGAAATAATTACTAGGTTTCAAATGTAAAAGTGTTTATTTGTTTTACAACTTCCAGTTCTAGGCAAACATCTGAGAGATATGTGTTTTTCACAGAGAAATGTTAAATTTTGTTAAGTTTCTGTTAGCCTGGGAACTGAAGGCAGGTGATAAAGAATGATGTCATCCAGGCTAACCCAGAAGTAATATGTGATACTAATTTAAGAACTCTCTCAGAGAGAGAGAGTGTGCATTTTGTATCTTGTCTTGGACCTACCAAGAACATCTACTCATCTGCACTTGCCTTGCAACGTATGTAAGGTATTTAGGGCATAGTATCTTTTAGATGTAGATAAGAATATAGTAAAGATTAGTTTAGATGTTTTCGGTATTTATTTGAGACTGTCATGTAATGTTTTAAAATATTTCCTGTGATTCTGAACTCTGTAGTTACTGTGTTGTTTGAGTATTGCCTTGTTCTTTTATTATTTATTATTAAATACAGTTAAACCTTTTAATTGTTGCTGGTTTGTTTAGAGATATTTAATCTCTTACAGTACTTGCATACGTATTTGGTGACACTATACGGGGCACTCCTAAATAGCCTTGAAAGTCTTGGTCACACTTACCATTTGGATAATAGTAACATTACACAGTAGGATTGGTCGCCCTTTGTAAGGGCCTTAAGTAGCTAATAAGTAATGGCTGGTAGCAGCTGGTACTACCTTATAGTCTGGGCAGAAGGGAGCATAGCTAGTAAACTTGTGCCAGCCTTTCCCAGGTGTGTGTTTGTGTTTGTATATAAATCAAATCTCAAAGAGTGTGTGTGTGTCAGCTACTTGGAAAGGGACACAAAGCACTGGTTGGACAGAGAGGTTGTTGGAGGTCTTAGCTTGGCCACTTAGCTGAGATCTTAACCCTACAGCTGTGCCACTGGAGAGTCTTATTGGGGATCTGGAGAAAGAAAGAGAAACCAGCCCCAGACTGAATGTGATCTCTGTGTGCTCTTAAGGGGAAATTGCTTTTTACTGTGTGTATACTTGTCATCCTCCCAATGTGTACGTCCCTCATTGGTACAAATGGTGAGGATTGAGGCTCCTTGATTACTGGGCCAGTGCAGGCACTTCACAAAGGACACCGGATATACAAGCAGTGTAGGTATAGCATACTTGATGCCTATCAGATTCAGTGTAGTCTTCACCCCCTGTCCTCCCATTAGTACATCAGGACATCCCCAGTACCTGCCCCCTTTCTCTTATATCTAGGGAACAGATCACCACTGCCACATCAAAGTCATGGTATACAGCCACCATGGGAGCCTATCACATCACAGGATGCATCCTATATGACCCCAAGCATGACCTTGCAGCACCATAAGGCACTGTATTTCACCAAGGCCTGAATACCACCTTTGTCCCAGCTGAGTAAAGGACACCCCTGTCACCCCTTCATACTAAGATGGGGCGTCCACCAATACAGCACATTATAGACACATCAGCCTAACTAGGCTGCTCTGCAAGGCCATGGCACAGTTTATAATGAACCTCATTAACAAGGATATTGGCAACCTCCACACACTCCATCACGCACAGTTAGGCTTTGTCAAGGTAGGGATGATGTCTGTTACAATTGGTTGACCTCTTTGACACAGTCACCAAAGCCATGGACAGGGGTGACAGTGCACACTGCCTACCTAGACCTGGCCAAAGACTTTGACAGTATTCCCCCACTTGGCTGTAATACATATATGCTCCCACATAGGCATCAGTCCCTATGTCACCATATGGGTAGCACACTGGCTCACTGACAGGACCCACCTAGTCCACATAGAGGAATACCCCCAAGTGGTAGACCCATACCTAGTGGCATAACCTGGTGTTCTGTGTTTGGGCCTCTGTTATGTGTGATGTACTCTTCTGAGGTGCAGGGAACAGCCACTAGGCTATGGCCAACCATGTTTGCAGATGACTGCATGCTGGGTGCTGTCATCGGAATCCCTAGTGATGTGGACATCTGCCAAGAGGGTGTCACGCAGGCATATCACTGGTGCCAGAAACATGGCCTCAGGCTGCATATCACGACATGCAGCATCATCCCCTTTGGGTAAAGTGATGTCCCCACATATTATCACAGTACTAGCAACATCCTAAGTATGCAATCAGTCGAGAGGGTTATGTGCACACAGGTTGATGGCAACATGACATTGCCCACCTTGTTGCTTCCATTGTAAGGAGAACATTTTACATGGCCCACCTCATACATAATGGTATGCCATCCAGGGACATGGGGATCACAACATCCCTGTATTCCCCCTAGTAAGGACCATTATTAAGTATAATGCCCCTGTGGTCATTTACCTGGCAAAGCACATGCACCAGCTTTGGAGATCACAGAGGTTCCCCAGCAAGGAATATCAGGACATCACACATCTACTATACACAGATTAGCCAATCCCTCTACCCAGTTTCAGACAAACTCCTCACAGGTGGCCTCTGTCTGGCATAGAAGGTGATGAAAGACTCCACCATGAAGGGACCACTGCACAACTGCAAGTCAGGCTCTACTCTATTAACCTGCACACATACCGCTTCAACTGGTGTGACATCAACAGGACTTGGAAGGTCAGATGTGTGTCCCACACACTCACCCAGCTGTGGAATGGACACCCTGTCCACATCAGCCAGGGTAGCTACTTACACCTTTTCAAGTGAGGCATGGATAACTGTTTGGTTAACAGGACATACTTAGGATACCACCTGTGTCCCTGTTGGACTGGGGCATCAAGTGCTGACTTGCATACACATGGGCTAAACTCTGGGCTAGGCTTGTGAGGGCCTCAGGGCCAATAGCCTAGTTACCTCATATGATCCTAGGTATACCAGTTATGGCCCTGTGTGGTGTGAGGGACTGCATTGTTATGTGTCCACTCCCACCACTGCCATCAACTGTGGTGTGTCCCCTATGGGCGACACACCTGTACCATGTCATGCATCTACCATCTGACCAATAGGTGAGTGGTACCACAGGTTTATGGGGACAGTCTGGCAACATCTGTGTGACACAATTACAAACAACACTGCAAACATGTTGTAGGGTATCCTTCTTGTGGGTGTCCAACATCTGCAGTACCCAGATGTTTGCAGAATGTGTACATGCACCTGATATATGTGGAGCATCTGCCAGACAAATGTGGATGTCTGGAAAACAGTTGGACAATATGTAATGGTTGTTACAAGACTGTGGGGAATCTGGCTGTCACATGTCAGACACCTCCGAAAACATTTATGGAACTTCAGTATCTGTTACTGTATTCATCCCCTCATGTTGCATGCTCAATATGTACACTCAGTTGCTGAGGTGAAGCCTTTGTCCCTCCACTACTTCTGGCTATAACCTGCTGTTCTGCTGTATGGGGTCAACAGGCATGCTAGCCATAACTCTCAGGCGATGATATAAAGGTGTTAAGTACACAGTGTCTTAGTCAGAGTACATCAGGAACAGTCAGGGACACCTGGACAATGTTTGAACTATGCCTGTGTGACATTTGCAGAGTGAGAGGAGCAAACTGACAGTACGTCATGTGATATGGCAGCTGTATACATCACAACTGACTGTCACTATTGGCTAATACACAATCCAGTTGCATTCGTACATGAGCTGATCATTGCTGGGGGGACTCAGGGGCCAGAGCTGTGATCTGTGTCACAGCAGATAGAGCCAAAAGGGAGGCCTGTAGCTGCTGGATAGCTGACTAACAGTGACATGTAATTCCAAGATATTTACCACAGACCTCTGTTGTTGTAATCCCTACTTCCCATGCCTGCATCCCCCACCTGCATCTGATTACATGGGGAATACTATTACATACCTGGTATAGTGCTGTACTCCTTTATGTTCAGAAATCCTGTGGTAGAATGCTAGGATAGCACAGTCTGCCATCATAGAGAAAGTCACCGACCTGTGCACCATAGGCAGCAGTTTTCCTTTTATTGGTAATTCTCATGAACAGCTGATTGCCTGTGCACAAATCTGTGGCTCAGACTTGCTAATTGCATTAAGAACTGCTGGGTTGCATTTTCATTAGCTAAAGTCATGGCAATACAGCGCTGTATATGAGGTCTTCATGTAGGCCTTGACCCTTTTCCTGACCTGTGAGAAGGACATTATAGAGGTGTAGGGACTATAGCATCACAGAGGGTAGGTTCAAATAATGTCCACTGTTTGGATTTATGTGGTATGTCCACAGTTTTGCATGTTGTGTTTGGCCATTGTGAACAGACTTTCTGATTATGTGTCAGTTCACTTATTATCAATGTGAGTTGAGGTCAGTTAGGAGACAGACAGATGTAAGTGTTATATGTCATTTGCATCAGAATATGCATGCCGCTGCAGTAGCTGCTGGTCTGTCAGCTGTGCATGTTTGTAGGGGAAGACTTTGACATGTGTCCCTCCCTGTCACTTGACCATTCCCCCCACCCCTTTATGTATGGGTGTTGTGTCGATTCCCTGTTCTATGTGTTTGGGAGGTATGGTAGATCTGTAGCAGGTAGCTGAACATACTGCTGCATATGTTGCAGGCTGCAGCTGCTGCATTCTGCCCAGGAGTCAAACTGGGGATTGCAAACACATTATGAGGAAGCAGGGTCAGCTCTGTTGTCACAACATAACCAGGGTGAGGGTACTCATAACAGTCCAGGTGAGGCATGTGCCTCTGGTACATATGTTATGTAATACTGCCATCTGGAGAATGGTAGGTGACATTTAGGACATCTATACAAATTTGTGAAGTGTGTCCCAACCTACAAGCCTCTGAGGTGCTAATATGGGTGGCAGTGACTGCAGTAGCAGAAAAAAGTTCTGCTTAACATTGCATGGCTCAGTCATTTAATTGTTTCTTTAACCATGTACTTGACATGCAACACACTGGAATGGAAGCCAGGACTGTGGGTGAAAAATGTTATGCATGCTAGGAATGTAACAGATTGAGCTATGGAGTCAATAAGATGTATTTGCAAGACATATGTGCATGCATACAGTCTGTTACACAGGATTGGCATGAACATGTGTGATCCGATTGGTATGACATGTGAGACTGAACTGTATGTTATGACTTCATAACCTGAATGTGTACTGACTTACCAGTAAGTCAGCACACAGCATAGGTTGCGTGACAAGTGTGCCAAATGTAGGTGGCACAACTGTGGACATTCCACAACAATCTGTGCAGTTGTCAGCTCTACCTGATATCCTAGACCTCACGTACATCCATCAACATTTATTTGTCTGTGTACTGGTTTGGTCTCTGTATCATGGTCCCAAGTATGTTGTCATTTTTTTCCATTATATGTACAAGCAGCATGTCACTGGCAATAAGGATATGTTTCTGGAAACACCTGCTATTCTTCAGAGCTGAGTGCCCTGGTGGGCTAACACACTTTGCTGTAGTTGACAAGGTCCTGGGTTTGAAAGTTGGCAGGGCTGAATATTTTTGTGATGTGCATCACTGATAATCAAGATATGTTTCTGGTTACACCTGCCTTTCCTAAGAGCTGAGTGGCCTAGTGGGCTAATGCACTGTGCTGTAGTTGACAGGGTCCTAGGTTTGAAACCTGGCAGGGCTGAATATTTGTGTGATGTGCATCACTGATAAATAGGATAAGTTTATGGAAACACCTGTTAGCCTTCAAAGCTGAGTGGGCTAATGCTCTATGTCATAGTTGGCAGGGTCCCAGATTCAAGACTTGCCAGGATGATCATTTTGCTGATGTGCAGAACAGTGTCAAGAAGACAGAAGGTGATTAAAACAGTTTTAAGCAGCTTTACGTGGGTTTGCATGGGATTGTGCAATATGCTGCAAAGTGGCACAGCGTTTAGCTCTACTTAAACTCTCACTATTTCCAAAAAAAGAAAAGAAAAAAGGGGCGATAGCAAAGTGGTGAAATGGGGGCAAGCAGGAGGAAAATCAATGTGAAAGGTGGGTAGGGATGTGCAGGATGGGTGTAGGAAAGGACTAGAGCTCTCAATTTCTTCTATAGCAACAGGTGTGCAAATTGTAGACAATTTGGAATTTGGAACCTCACATCCCAGAGGGAGGGGTGTGGGTGACATTAATTTGTTGAGTAATTGGTGTAATGATTGATTGATGGCAGTGTGGATGAAATGGAGTGCTATATATGGGGCGATATTTTTTTTGCAGGACAGATGCCCATTTTTCTTTAAGGAGAGAGTGGAATGTTGGAGAAGGGATATAGGTACGTGTGGGGAGGTAAGTTGGGTAAAAGAGGTAGGATTTGCAAACATACAAGACAGACAAGACAGCAGACAGGGGTGGTGTATGACACATAAGGGGGGTAAATATCTTTGACAGGGAGGGTGTTGTGGACTTGGCGAACCAAGTACCCCAGACAGCAGCAGTGGGACTGAGCTACCCACCCATGGGAAGTCACCACTGCTCCTTCATGGCCCCAAAGGTGGCTATGCTGGGGGCTGGACACCAGGGCCAGCCTGCCCCTCCAGGTACACCAGTCTACCCTTAATCTGGCACAGTTGATTGTCCATATCATGCTGGACAATCCTGCGCCACATTCCTGGGACCTGTCACTGATGACCACTCCCTCTCCATGCCTGCACCCGGGGGGGGATGGGCCCTGTCCCTGAGGTGGTTCCACCTGTGGGTGGCACAGGACCAGCGGAGAGGGCAGCTCCAGGTTGGTTCCCAGATGTGCTGGGACCTGATGCCATGGCCACTTGAAGAGGGGTAGGTGGATCTGCAGGAACCGGCCTACCCACTCGTGCTATGATGATGAGTTTTTTTTTTTCAAAGTGTATATGTTAGTCATGTACAGCACATTTAAGCATCAGTTATAACAGGATGCAAGGGTGTTCCAATTAACCCAGAATGATGATACTGCATAGCATACAGAACACAAGAATAAATTGAATAACAGTCAGTATTGTAACAGCATGCCAGTAACATTTATGACATAAGGCCAACAACATTGGTCTTTCAACAAGGTATGTTAGTATGCAACCATTGTAATATATAACAATAATAAAATACAAGGCCCAACAATAGGTTCTGAGAACAACATATGTGAAAAGAAAACCATTCCCATACTATAACAATAATAATTTGTGATGCAGATAAGGGCTGGGGGAGAGAAAGAGACATTCTATTAGCAACAGTATAGGCTATATTATTTGCAACAGTACTGTTCTATACTCTACAGTTCTGCCCTTGTTTTAGGTATACAAGTGCCCTATAGCTTCTGAAGCACATATATACCTCTAAAGCTATCCACATAGGACAGTATGGGCCAAGCTATAACATCTACAGGTACAAAAGTACAGGGGACTATTACATGTCAGGGGGACATAACTACCAATGTGTACTGTGCAGTGTTGTTGTGGTCACTATCCGTGACAGCATGACACTTGACAGACATGTATCATACACAGTGAAGACAGTTTACACTAATAATGCCGTCCTTGGCAGGTATGGGGTTAGACTATCAGCAAACATTCACAGACGCACCAGGCATACAGCCACACCAACAATAAACCATTTTGTCTTATTAACTAGGCATAGTAGTGTACTGGTTGATGGTTTATTTAATGAAGTCTTATCACCTTGCTGAGGAATGCTGTTTACACACTAGTACATCTGGACACAGAACTTACTATACCATTCAAACAGCTGCTACAGACATTTATTTATCTGTAAGTCTTGTGGGGAGAAAATCTGTTAACAGTACATAACTGTTTCTATACATATTCAGTAGTACTTGTCTGTTTCTATAAATATATAGTAGTCATTTTCCCTGGATTCGAACCCCATTCTATGTGTGGCTAAATGAACAACATACATATCATTTATCAAATTGAGCTACTGAGCCACTGCTGTGTGTTGATTGACTTATATATGTCTATAGCTCACCTGGTAACAAAGTCGGACCTGGTAATATAGGTAGAGTGTCGCACAAGACTGCAGTGACAGTTGAACACACAGACATGAGATTTATGCATGACAGAGATAGTAGGTGAACTGTGTATTAATACTTTGAATGCAGGTGTACACATTTAACCCCTAGTGGATGGGATTATGTGTGATGTGTACAGACCATATCAGGGTGCTAGGTTGCCTACCTGACCCATATACAGTTGCAGATCATATATTTGCCCAGCCCAGACCCCAACCTCTCCAACCTTGAAGCAGCCAGCCAGTTCAACTCATTCTTCATAAACTGCATAGCTAAACTATCAGCCTCCTTTCCACCCCCCTCCTCCACCACCTCCCCCTCCTGCTCCAACCACCACCCCAACTTTCCTCCACATCCTTCTGCCTCAAGCCCATCCCAGCAAGCACTATAAAAAGACTTCTCCTCAAACTCAATCCCTGTCGCAATGCACCCGACAGCCTTCAAACCACCTTCATCAAACAATCTGCAGACAGCATTGCCTAACCAATCTCTAGCTATAGGCATATATCAGTCAATCAACACACAGCAGTGGCTCAGTAGCTCAATTTGATAAATGATATGTATGTTGTTCATAAATAGATCCATACAAGAATCATACATCCCTTCTATCTGGTGCCATGCTTACATCATCCTCCTCCACAAAGGTGGCAAAATACTGATACCACCAACTTCAGGCCTATTGCCATCCTTACCCCTCATTCTAAAATACTAGAGAAAACAATACAAGCACAGCTCATGGCACACCTAGCACTAAACAAGCTCCTCTCCCCTACCCAACATGGCGTCTTCCCTGGCCACAGCACCATGACTGCCCTTCTTTCCTTTCTCGAAACCATAAACCTTGAACGTGACTCAGGCAAGTTTGTATCCACACTATTCCTAGATCTGTCAAAGGCCTTTGACACCATCTCACACACCCTACTTATATCCCAACTCTCCACCCTACACTTCTCTCCCACCATCATCACCTGGTTTTTCATCTACTTGTCCAACCGCCAACAAACTGTCCAATGGAAAACTTCAACCTCCCCCTTCCTTTCCACACCCACAGATGTCCCACAAGGTTCTGTTCTTGGCCCTCTTCTCTTCAACCTATTCATTAACAACTTTCACCAATCCATCCCAGACTCATCTATCATCCAATATGCAGATGACTCAACAATCATCTGCTCAGCCTTCTCCCCCTACGAGCTCCTAGCAAAAACCCAACTAGCCTTCTCCAAAACAGAAACCTGGATGCAGTCTAACCATCTGGCACTAAATACAAATAAAACCAAACTAATGTTTTTTTCCCCTACCAAAAACTCCATTGACAAATCCACATTCACCATACAGAGCCAAAACAACACCCTCCTTGAAATTGTTCACAACACCTAGCTCCTTGGCATCATTATTGATGAAGAACTAAAATTTGACACCCACATCCACTCCACAATCAAGAAAATACACCAAAAGTTAGGTCTCCTCTACAGGCACAACCACTTCCTAAGCCCCTCTACCCGTCAAACTCTTGCATCCACCTTCCTACTCCCCCTCCCTCATGTATGGTGCCCCTCTTTTCACCAATCTCCATCTCGGCCTTCGGTCCAAACATGAATCCTGCTACCACAAGATCTCCAAATTTGCAACCAATTCAAAAACCTCATCCCACCACTGCCACTCCCTCCTCACCCTCATCTGGATTGAACTACCCACCTACTTCAGTTACCTACAACTCACCATTGCCCACAAGCCCATCTTTAAACCTGCCAACTGTCTAGCTCTTGCTAGGTCCTTAAAACATTACATTCCCAACTGCTCACTCAGTTCCAAAAAAACAAAATCTGCTTCAAGTCCAGAAACCTGCATGACCTCCTGGCCATCTACTGCTGTCCCACTCCTTAGCTAAACAGTGGAACTCTCTCCCCACACACCTACGCAACCTACCTAACCATACAAATTTCAAATCTCAGTTACTCTCTCATCTTTCTTCCAAATGGGAATGCCCTTGCCATGCTCCAACTTAAACCCCTGCCCCCCATTCCACCTTGCACTGATTCATCCACCTACCTCTATTATTACTTCATCCCACCCAAAACAATCCCTCCTCTACTAAAAACGAATTTTCTCTCTAATATCTATTGTACTATACTCTCCAATCTCAAATATACTATTACCCTCTCCATGCGTAATATTTTCCTAACCTACTAATGGCTAGTAGCTATATATTTTGAAATGTTAAACCTACAATTGAGTTTATAACAAAATATTCACTTTATGTAAATTTGAATTATGTCTTTTCATTTTTATAACATTGTGACAAGCCAATTGTAAATATCATGGAGCTTATATGTAAATGTTTAATTAGCTGTATCAACTATGTCCTTTTGTAACATGTGAAATGTAACTTGCAATTATTGTGGAGCTTTTCTCCCCGGGCCTCCACTAACATTGGGCTCTTCTTGGCCCAGTCAACTTCCCTGGTCATCAAACTTAAATAAAATAAAATAAAATAAATAAGCCCTAATTGAAGTCATTTTATGTAAAAACAGCTCAGGGAATTCTCTATTCCCTAATGAAGTTGCAAAAACATGGAACACCCTACCACCAGACCTCAGGCTACTAAACCACATTGTCACATTCAAAAAAACTCCTTAAATCGCACCTTTATGGAAAACATTTAAGTAACTGTAATGACCCTCCCTGAACCCACCTCATCTTAGACTGTCATTCATTTGCTGGCCCTGATGTACACTGTTCCACTGACTCTTTGCTCTACCTAAGCAATTTTGTACATGTGTAAATATCTAGTAAGTCTGTTAATCACTATGAAGTTCAATTGTAGTCTATTGTATTTCAATTGCATTTTACTCCATACTTTTGATAAACTTTTGTTAGCTACTTTTTACTTTCTGTAACTCTGTGGAGCTTTTCTCCCCAGGACTCCGCTGAAAACAGACACTTGTTGTCCAGTCGGACTATCCTGGTATATAAATGTTAAATAAATAAATATTTGCAGTGTACAACTATTAGTTTCATACTTGCCTGAATCAGCGTAACTACATTCAGGAGTGCATATAGTTGAAATGCAAAGGTTAACACAAGACAATCCTGAGAGAAACACACTATAATACCTTAGACATTACTATTCTAGGTTCAGATCTAAGTGCAGAACAAATATAATACATTATATCTTGTAGTACAGCTTCACAACTATACTTTAGCAAAACAGCTCTTTATTGGCCAACTTTCAGTCACTTCATGATATTATACCCATGTTTAAGTCACAGCAATTGTAATAATCAATGTTCTTGACCAACAGCCCAAAATACACAAATTTGTCACAACACACCTTTATTAGAGGTGACGTGAAACAGTGATTGGTATACATCTAACAGTCTTTATTGTTGAAAACTTTAAATAATGCAGGCATTGAAAGGCAGCTGTCATTCCACCATGTATGCAGTACTAACTTTATTTCACTGACAATTCTAAGTGCAGTTGTACTTTATTTCCTGAAAATTATGAATGCAGTTGATTCATTCCCTTCACATTATGAATGCAGTAGTACTTTATTACCAGAACATTATTAATAATACAGTATACACTTACTATTCCTTAACATTAGTAATGCAGTAGTAAATTTCTTTCCTTCACATTAGCAGATTTCATGCTTTCATCCATATTGAATTTTGCCTGCCATTACTCACTTATATCAGTCCAGGTGTATGAACACATTCACTGCAGTGCACTCAAAACAGAATAAACCTACTGGAAGTTACTACTGTACTTATTCTTAATTATTTTACTATATATTGCAGGATATATCTGTACTCACCACACTCTTGGTGCAACCTGGCTAGGCGCCCTACATAGGCCTCCAGGTTGCAAGCTCTCTCTTCTGCAGCTGTGGGGAAAGAAACACACTATTATATGTACCTATCAGATATTCATACTAGAGTTTGGTAAATCAATGCTTCCTATACTTACAGACTTGTGGGACATTGTCATCCCAAGCATCTTGGATCCACCGGGTCAAGAGTTTCCCCTTCCCATGCTTCAGGTCATCATAGTGGTGACAGACCTGCTCACCAGTGCGGGAGATACCAGTTGCACTGGTGAGGTCATGTGCCAGCCAGTCCCAGGCCTCTGATTTGTATTCCAACCTCTGGTACTGGCCCTGCAGTAGCCAGTTGTCATGGTCTTTCACGAGGAGCTCAAATATGACCCTGGATTCTAACATGTCCCACCACTGCAAATAATATCAGGATTCACAGCAATAGGGCAACACACAGAAGTACCACAGAAGTCACAGGAAAATAAAGTTGAATTTAAGTTGAATTTAATGAAGCGCTTTTCGTCTGTGGTGTACACAGACTTCCTCAGACAAAAAGTATTACAAACTACATTTAACTGAACAGCAGCTTAAATATCCAGCAGTATTAAGTCAAAGGTTCAATTAACCAATCAGGCACACCTTGAACCATGAATAAAAATTTAAAGTTAAAGCATAGCTCACAGGACTTGAGTTCAATCACTCACATTATATTAAAATTAAATTAAACTAGACAATCATAAAATCAGCCAGTTGTTAGCCTATCATCTAAATAGACACTAGCCACTACCTGATGTAAACAAGTACAAAACACAAAACAGTTAGAGTGTGTTACAAACTCATAAAGGCAAAAGACTATCTAACCAGGTTCTTAAGTTTAAGAAGGCTGCTAATAGAGCAGCCTTCATTGAGACCTGGTAGAGCATACATTTAATCTAATTTGCCATCGCAATTCAGGCGCCTCTAATAATAGGTGTACAGGGCTCCTCTAATAGTGTCATGCATTTGTTCTATAACCATAAACTTAAAATGGTGGTCTTTATGCTGGATGATATGTTTAGCAAGAGCATTTTCATCTTCTTTATTAATTGCATATTGATGTTCGTAGATCCGATCTTTAAATCTACTCGGTTTTACCTACATAAAACCTGTGCATTTTGGCATAATGCCACATAGACCACCATTTTAGAGTTACAAGTGCATCTGCATCTAATGTCGTATCTGATATTATCAATGTCAAATCGGTTTGATTCAAGAATGCGATGACATTGATTGCAGTTTTGACATTTGAACATCCCAGAATCTGGTACTCTGCCGCTCAGGTTGTTCCAACAACATTTTCATATTTTTACCCCTTCTATAGGTAACCTCAGGTTTAACTCCCAGTTTGTTCAAAATTGCAAGGTTGGAACGGAACAAGTTCCAGTTCTTAGTAATGATGTCCATAATAGACCTACTACTTGGACAATATGTAAGAATTAATCTAGTGTTATTATTATGTATAGGAGTAGTTCCACCTATACATTCTAACCTAGACTCGGCCAACCCGGAAGAACTGATGTTCAGTATAGGTTTGTAAAACCCACTGGATCTTTTGTTAATCACCTCATTGACTAAGTTGTCTAATAAGTTAAGCGGATAGCCTCTATGAAGGAACATATTCTTAAGTAAGTCACATTCCCTAAGAAAGTCATCGTCCAGGCTCACCATCCGGGCTGCTCGTACGAGGGTTGGCCGAGTCTAGGTTAGAATGTATAGGTGGAACTACTCCTATACATAATAATAACACTAGATTAATTCTTACATATTGTCCAAGTAGTAGGTCTATTATGGACATCATTACTAAGAACTGGAACTTGTTCCGTTCCAACCTTGCAATTTTGAACAAACTGGGAGTTAAACCTGAGGTTACATATAGAAGGGGTAAAAATATGAAAATGTTGTTGGAACAACCTGAGCGGCAGAGTACCCGTACTCCTGGGATGTTCAAATGTCAAAACTGCAATCAATGTCGTCACATTCTTGAATCAAACCAATTTGACATTGATAATATCAGATACGACATTAGATGCAGATGCACTTGTAACTCTAAAATGGTGGTCTATGTGGCATTATGCCAAAAATGCACAGGTTTTATGTAGGTAAAACCGCGTAGATTTAAAGATCGGATCTACTAACATCAATATGCAATTAATAAAGCGAAGATGAAAATGCTCTTGCTAAACATATCATCCAGCATAAAGACCACCATTTTAAGTTTATGGTTATAGAACAAATGCATGACACTATTAGAGGAGCCCCTGTACACCTATTATTAGAGGCGTCTGAATTGCGATGGCAAATTAGATTAAATGCCTATGCTCTACCAGGTCTCAATGAAGGCTGCTCTATTAGCAGCCTTCTTAAACTTAAGAACCTGGTTAGATAGTCTTTTGCCTTTATGAGTTTGTAACACACTCTAACTGTTTTGTGTTTTGTACTTGTTTACATCAGGTAGTGGCTAGTGTCTATTTAGATGATAGGCTAACAACTGGCTGATTTTATGATTGTCTAGTTTAATTTTAATTTTAATATAATGTGAGTGATTGAACTCAAGTCCTGTGAGCTTGCTTTAACTTTAAATTTTTATTCATGGTTCAAGGTGTGCCTGATTGGTTAATTGAACCTTTGACTTAATACTGCTGGATATTTAAGCTGCTGTTCAGTTAAATGTAGTTTGTAATACTTTTTGTCTGAGGAAGTCTGTGTACACCACAGACGAAAAGCGCTTCATTAAATTCAACTTAAATTCAACTTTATTTTCCTGTGACTTCTGTGGTACTTCTGTGTGTTGCCCTATTGCTGTGAATCCTGATATTATTTCCTGGTTTGTGCTGCTTAGTACTTGGATGTCCCACCACTGCACCCGGAAGTGCACACCCTCTATAATTCCTGCCATAGTTCCTGCATGGGTCAAACTCCAACAGGTTCTGGCTGAATTCCTACCTGTTCAGCTTAAATAAGGCTGTTTTCCTGCCCTTTACTGCCATTGGACCATTTTTAAAAATGCTAAGTGAAGCTTAGCACCACGCAAATCAGGTAAGCTTAGCTAAGCAGTGTGGCCCTGTATGTTGCTAAGTGCTGCTAAAACAGGTCTTGTTGAAGCATTGCTTGGCTTAGTGCTTAGCAGAGCTTAGCTAAGGGCAAACCAGATTTCATTAAAAATAAAAAATATATATTAAAATTAATTGTTCATTAATGATACTTTATTATTATGTGTATCTGTTTTACTTATATCTTTTAACCTTATGCATTCTAATTACGTTATCTTGGAGTGTGACTTTAATGTATTGGACACTTGTGTGTAACTGGGGCTTTTCTCCTTGGATCTCCACTGAAAATGGGCTTCTGTCCCAGCTGGACTAACCTGGTTAACAATTGTCAATGTATACATAATTAAAAAAATATATTTTTATAACATTTTGCTATCGCATGTAAAAGCTGAATGGCCTGTCTGCATATTCAAACCGTGCACCTATTGCACACAAGGCCATGACTCTAGCCATTCAGCTACCAGGGATATGGTGACTACAGCTATGCATTTGTATATAACACTCAGTTACCTTTAAGCACTGCTGAGCACCACGCCGTGCCATGCAAATGTGCTCAACTATGCTTAAACATGACCTTTAACTTAAAATTAAAAGTATCTGGTTTCTATTTTTAGATGTCTGGCACATGTCCATTGCTAAACACTGTGCCACACAAACAAAAAAAATAAAAAATGAAAAGGAAATAACATTTTATTTTTATATTTCAGTGCCCTCCGGCACTTTAACAGTGCAGAGGGTGTATTACTCATCTCCAGACACTGTAACACACCCCCTACATTGATTCTGTAACCGTGTTACACGTCTCTCTCTCTCTCAGTAGCGTGTCTTCATTAATATGCAAGACATGTTGCTGAGGGGGAGCCACAGACATGGCCACAGTACACTCCATGTAAGTTTCCCACTATTCCTACATGGAGTTTATTAAATCCCCAACATCGTCAACAAACCGCTTGTAGTAAATTATAGATTTGGAAAAATGATAGTCCATCAAAACATGTGTAGTTTCCCAATATGCCAGGACCATGTTGGCGTAGCTATTGGTGCATCCCACAATCAAATGTCTTTGGGATCAGAACAAGATTTACATTTATTCCTATGAAGAAAGGCGACATTTGGGATACAATATTAAACTTGAAATGTTTTGTCAGGAACATTATGCTTAGATTAATGTTTGGCACGGGTTAAGATAGGCAATTTTTTTAAGAAACCTAGTGCATTTGTACCTAAGCTTTATCCTCTCCTTCAAGCATTTTCTAAGGTGTGTGAGACTGAATTACTGCCTAATATGGGTGACCACACTAAGAATAGAATGAGTAACATAACCCATGAGGAGTTTTCAGCCATCAGGCAGTTGCAGGAGGAAAGTAATTTGATCATTTGGCTTGCCGACAAATGAGGCATGGTGGTGGTCATGGGCACAGATTCTTATATCAGCAGTGTGCATATGCTTTTGTCTGATGATTGTACATATACTGCTATTTCACATATGGATGTTGATAGGATTAGTAGGGTACACATGATTTATTTGATTGTTTAATGAGCAGATGCATCACGCAAGGGCTGCATGATTATTTATATATCAAGTTTCAACTTGTTCTGCTGATATATGGACTGCCTAAAGTTCACAAGGACCCAACCCCCCCATGAAACCCACTGTGTCAGGTAGGGGGTGGTTGACAAAATCATTTTCTATTTATGTCAAGAAGTCACTTAGACCAGTTTGAGTGAAAGCAACTACTGTCCTTAGAGACACTAAACATTTTTTAGTCTCTTTTTGAGGTTACCTGACTGTTATAGAATGTTTTTTGTGTGTTGTTGGTAACTTTAGATGTTACATCATTCTTCACAATGATACCAAATTATGTTGGTTTGGGGCATGTGAAGAATTTTTGGCATGTGAATAGTAATTTTTCAGATTACTACATTTACTTATGTGTGTTTCTAGAACTGATTTTAGAAAACAATGTGTTTTTATTTGGTGACAGATATTACTGGCAAAGGTCTGGTGTAGCTATTTTTTGATGGGCAATCATTTTTTCAGATCTATAATTTACAAGCGGTTTGTTGAAAATGCTTTCATTTAGAGGCATAGTCAACATTGTGAACTGTTAGATTTCATGGAATTTATGAACTCTTGTATGAGCTTTTTACATTTTACTATATATTTATCTGCTACTAGCATAGATATTTTAGATGTTACCATAACCAAAGAGCAGAATGGACAGTTTTCTTCAAGTTTGTTTAAGAAAGCTTGTAAAAGGAATAATCTACATAGAAGAAGCATGCACCCTGCCTTATATACTGTAACATTATTAAAGGGCAAGGCATGAGGCTGTCAAAGTTGAACTGCAGTGACACTGATTTTGATGTGGCCATAGATGATGTTAGAACTGATTTGTTAACTCATGGCTGTTCTACCCATGAGATTAGTAAATATTTGGGTTCAGATAAGGTAGATAGAAATGGCAGAGCCAAACCTTACTTTCCAGAGAAGTTGGCTGCTTTGTCAGGTATTAATGCCAGAATCATTTCTAATCATGTGGGCATTACTGTGTCCTTCTCCTCTGATATTAGCTTTATATGTGATAATTTTGGTAAGAATTGGTTGATATTAACTGCTGATGAGGAAATCAGGGAGATTGTTGGACCGAGGCGAAGGTTGCTTTTTAAAAATAAAAAATCTTTAAAGCACATGCTTTGTTCAAGAATCAAGTGCAGGGGATCTATGAGATTCCTAGGATACAACACGTATATATAGATGTGGAGGTTGCAACACTGGTTCTTACATCAACAGTAGTAATCTTTTTATTCATCCCTTTACTAGGAAGGAGTTTAAATTTAATGTGCATGTTGATTGTAGCAGCCAGCAGTTAGTTTAAGTGAAGTGTAGAGCTTGCATTTTATTTTATGTATGCAAAATGGACCACTCACTATGACAACGAGATTGGAAAGAGGTTTATAACATTAAGAAATCTGATGAGAGGAATGGGTTAGCTAGACATGTTAGAGCATGTGGTCTAACACTTTTATTTACCTTTATGGATGTACAGATGATTTTTGATTATTTTAGAATGGGTGACGTCAAGAACAGAGTGAAACTACCAGAACTTAGATGGATCATACTGCTACAGGCAGATGAAGGAGATGGGCTGAATGAAGTAGTTCCCTTGAAGCCTCATCTAAAATCACAAGGTCTAATTAGGTAAGAAGAGTGTTTACTTTGTATCTATTGTTGTTTAAATGCTTTTAACTTATGTATTTCCATATGATTTGAGGAAGTGTCTATCCAGACATCGAAAGTGCTTATCAATTAAAAGTTTTATCTGTCTTCAGCCGTGTGGTGCATCCTTCCTTTTTGTACGTTGATCATAACAGGAGGAAACAGTTAACATTTCCTGTCAGTCAGCTGTACCAGTTCCTCTTCTACTCTTAAGTTGATAATCCAACTTACAATATGTGGTGACCATGTCTGTGGAAGGCCAGGTAGATGACTTAAAAATCTCACTAGCTGACACACTAATAAGGAAAGCAGCCACATTTTCCTCACCCAACACAAGTGAGTTCTGAAAGGAACATTAATCAGTTTGTTAGCAGAGTCAAAAAAGAACCTGTTGCAGTTAGTCAGTCAATTGGAAATACTCTGTTTATCCTTAGAATCCTCAAAATTATTCAGAGTGAATGAAACAAAGATCTGTTCAGACTTCCTGACATCTTTGCTGCTAGGAAAAATGACCCACAATTATTTTACTGGCCCCATTGAGTGGATCAGCCAGTCACTTATGTTTGTGGGATGGGAAGATAAAGGTATCTGCAGGAGTTCCACAAGTTCCTGATTATGGGCTGTGTGAGATATTACTGCAGAGTTAAAAGCAGGATTAGAGATAAGACCACCCTATACAGTCAGAAAGCTGCAAGCAAAACAATTACGCTCCAAAGCAGGAATTCTAAAGAGACTAAGTAAGCAGGTTGAAAGGGGAAATTGGTCAGGTGTTCCCAGCACAAACTTCAACTCCATAAATGAAAATAACCCTAACGTTGACCTCAACCCCTAGCTCCAACCCTGCACTTTACCTTAGAAAATCCTTTCTGTAATACTACTGCTATTCAAACAAAGTATGTTTAAAATGAGTATTAGGTTTTTTGATCAATCAGAAAAGGAAACTGTTTAGTTTCCTTTTCTGATCAGCTGGGAGTGTGTTTTATGTAGGATTATTTTTGATTAGAAATTTTCTACACTATCTTCAATAATTAGCATTTTTGCTTGTTATTCCCATATTATAGATATAAATATAGATATAGATATAGGTGTAGTGGAGTCTGCCTAACAGGCACAATATCAACATCTGTTTGGTCAATACCATTTAGTCAATGGAAAAAGATGGTCAACATGTACATGAGATCAGCAATTACCAGGTAGAGGAGTATTCCCTTTCCTCAGGGACTGTGCAATTTCTGAGTTAGTATACATAACTAGCAGGGGGTGTGGAAGATGGAGGAGGCTTCCCCCCTTCAAAAACACTTCCCGTTGATTTTGGTTTGGTCTGGTCTAATCCTTGGAACATGCACAGTATGTATGATTTTTTTGACATTTTTGCATTGATATTTTGTCTGCTGTCATTCTGCTCATTTGGTGTATTGCACTATCTATCTATCTATATATATATATATATATATATATATATATATATATATATATATATTTTTTTTTTTTTCCCACTCAAACCACCTCAAAAGTTCATAATTTTCTGATAACTGAAAACTATGAAATTATAGCTGAAGTATTTCCAGTAATTTTCTGTTATGTTTAGTTCCCCAATACCATTTATGTGTCAGCATAATGTGACTAGCATATCCTATATTATAAACATGGTAAATGAAAGACTACAAACTACTTATAGTATATAATTTGATTTGACCAACATTCACACTTTCAGCATCACATTAATATAGCAAGGGTGAAAATTAACAAACCATTCTTCTACTTAACAAATGTTCACACTTTCTCTTACCCAAATGCAGATGAGCATTTTGTAAAGGTATCCTTGTAATGTAACTGGAATACATCCCCCCTATTAATGATGCAGCATCAAATAATAATCTTCCCACCTGCAAGCAATTAGCAACTGTCTGCAGGTTTATTTTCCTGTTGTGCAAAGTAGAACACCACTGTAACACAAGTGTTCTCCGTTATACAGGATCCAATAAAGGCAGTCCCATGAACCATTGATGTATACCAAAGTAATAACAGTAGTTCTCCTTCAAAGACTATTCAGTCCACAAACAAACAGACTTCATGAAGTTTCCTGTATTGGAAATGAAAGCGCTAAATCTACATTGTATTGTTATTTAATAAATTTTACAAAGTACTGTTTGTTTGTGGACTGAATAGTCTTTGACGGAGAACTACTGTTATTACTTTGGTATACAGCAACGGTTCATGGGACTGCCTTTATTGGATCCTGTACAACGGAGAACACTTGTGTTACTAGTTTTTCACTTTCTCCGTTTTTTCCATTCATTCTGTTTTTATTGGTAGAACACCACTGTCTCATTAGAGTGATAGCAAAATGGCTACATGTAAAATAGAAATCTTATTTGTTACCAGGCTACTGTGCTTTTCAACTGTAAAATCTGGAGACCTCCCCCCTCATCGCCGGCTGCCTACTACTCACATCCTCAAACTATCAGCTTAGATTAGGATCCTCAATCCAAAAATATCACAGGAAACTAAATATTGTACAACACAGGTGCTTTTCCATTGACCCAAAACTTTGGGAATCCCTTCCCTCACCCTTAAAAAAACAGTCCAGATGTACACTGAATTCAGATCAACATTTAAAAATATCTTTCAAAAAATGCAAAGTGCACTTGCTTTCACACCCACAAAATGTACTCATCCTTTACTGTTTCAAACCCCACCCACAATCTGTCATTTTTTTAAAAATATATTACACAGATATACCATACATTTGTACAATAGTATCCATACTGCCTTACTTCTTCAATAGCTCCTTTTCTCTGTCCCTTTTTATCTTCAGCATTATTTTATAAGTTCTTAATGTAGTTTTTTTCCAAAGCAGCATCTTCAACCATTTCATTATACCATATGCTATTTTACATTGTCACCATATGTATAACAATGCATCCCTAAGCTATAAACATATTACCAGGATTTATTCAGCTCTGTGATTGTACTGACTGTATTGTTTTGTGAAACGTGATAAACCTCTTACTCATTTTTTGTATAGACTGTGAACTATCTCTTGCCTAAAGATAAAATGTTGAAAAATTATCATTGCACATGTTGTACTTACCTCTGTGCATATCAAGCACATAATGTGTTGTATTGACTGGGTTGGCCTGAAAATGGTCTGGCTGGATGAGTGCTGTACCCTGGAAAACACATTTAAATAAATAAATGCACATATAATGGGAAATAATATTAAAGATAAATTTAGCATCAGAATAAAAAGTAAAAAAGGTACAAGATAAACACTTACCTCATGCAACACTGACCATATCACCAAATTTGGAGGAGCAACATATCTACATATATACCATAATGCAAAGTGTTGTGAATATTTGCAAGCTGTCAGGAAATAATGCATACCAATGCTGCCATAAGCAAAAATGTATATCATCAAAGTTTCTCTAGGGTTTCTCAGTGTGGTCATCAAGAAAGAAGTATACTTACATTTTTACTACATATTACAATAATACTGACTTGTAGCTAAATTTTGATGCAGACCAAAACCACTTATTGACTTGCAATAAACAGTATGTTTTAAAGGAAAGAAGTACATGAAAATGTTTTAAGGAACAGGTTGCCCCACAGAGCATTGGGTGCATATCCAAATTTTGCAGACATAAATGCACATATCCTACAATGCAAAGAATAATGGGAAATTAATACCATTTCAAATTAAATAATATAAACATACACAGAATGGAACAAAACTGGCTAGTTTGACTGGTACTGAATGGAACAAGACAGGTTAATATTAAAACCTGTTTTAAGATAATACATTGCAGGCAGCCGAAAGCAAATGACCAACATTGTCCTTTGGGTTTTGCTATATGAAGTTGTTTGTTTTTACGTAAATAATACATATGATTACTTAACCTCTTGAAAAAGAAAAACTGTTAATAACCTATGCAATGAGCATCGAATTCAAGTCATATGACGACATTTGTTTACTTTCGCTTCTCACTGTTTAGATCTAGTAGAATTAAGTCTCTAGCTTGCTATGTTACCTGTATATATGACTAGCTATCCTAACTGTATGCATTGTTCACAGATATACCTGTATATATGACTAGCTATCCTAACTGTATGCATTGTTCACAATATCATTACCTTCTACTACTGTACAAATTGTCTTCTAGAAGCATTGTTATCTAAGATCCATGGTCAGGTCTCCCACTCATCAAACTTTTCCTGGCTTACTCTTTTACCAACATGAATGTGTGTTACTATTTTATTTACTTTGTATTTTAAGAATGTTTTTTTTTCTATTATATCTTCATTGTATTTAAGCTTTTTTTTTTCTACTAACAAAATTGTCTACTAACAATGGAGCTTTTCTCCTTAGGCCTCCACTGAAAAAGGGTTTTATGCCCAGCCGGACTCTCCCGATAAACAAATGCAAAATAAGTAAATAATAATAAATAAATAAATAAATAACCTGTAACAGTTCTTCTTTCTTGCTAAATTACAAAAACATCTTTTGGTCCGTCTATAAATCTGACAAAATATAAATATTGTTTTACCACAAGTCTATCAGCTTTAAGCATGACATGCTTACAGTCATTGAAATTATCATTAGATATAATGCTTGCCTTCATCTCTGAATGGTGACGTACAACTACATGGTAGACTGTTTAGCAAATCTGAACTAAGCAGTGTACTGCATGCTGCTGAGATCATCAGTGGATGCGGCTTTTTAAGATCTAACAAGGATTTCAGAGTGTGTGTATGTGTGTGTGTGTGTGTGTGTGTGTGTGTGTGTGTGTGTGTGTGTGTGTGTGTGTGTGTGTGTGGGTCTACTTCAAATTAATGAAAAACAACTTACCCAAAAATTAAATTGCTGAGACAAGATGTCTGAAGCCTATTTTAACAAACGACCGTATTGCTGAAACTTTTCTCAGGGTAAGTATCCAGTTGACCAACATTTCACAAAGAAACACATCGGACTATCTACAAACCACCCAGGATGGGGGGGGCTGTGCCCTCACATCCCCTAACTAAATATAGCAACTCCGAGATCGCACTACAGTGGGGAAAAGGGCAAATTTCCCCATGTTGGCCAACTGGATACTTATTCTGAGAAATGTCTTGGCAATATGGTTGTTCATTAAAATCAGGTTTCAGACATCTTGTGTCAGCGATTTTGTCTTCATATAAGTGTTTTTTTTTTTTTATTTGAAGTAGCCCCATCTATATATATCTATATCTAACTATATATATATATATATATATGTATATATATATATATATATATATATATATATATATATATATTATGTATGTGTGTGTATGTGTGTGTATGTGTGTATATATATATATATATATATATATATATATATATATATATATATATATATATATATATATAAAATTATATATATACATATATTTGGAAGACGCTACTTTTGACGAACAGTACTTTTGTTGACATTTGATTAGTTGACACAATTTGGTCAACTAAACAGATGGTCAACACCTGCCGACAAAATTTGCAGAGTGGCTGATTCACAGGGTTGGGGAATTTGCCCTTCCCCAATAATTGTATGATCTCAGAGATAGAATATATAATTAGCAGGGGGTTTGGGGAGGCACCCACATGGGGAGTGCAAGGGGACTTGCCGTGGCAAAAAAAAAGATATTTTCTTTTTAATTTTGTTTTAAGGTTTTTGCATGAGCCAAGATTGATGCTCGGCACATACTTATTAGTTTGCCGACATGCATAATGGCAGTCGTTTGGTGTTAACATTATTTATGTCAATATTAGTACCATTCAATAAAGGTAAGTAAATATATATGTGGATCTGTATAATATATATATAAAATATATATATATATATATATATATATATATAAATATATATATATATATATATATATATATATATATATATATATATATAGATCTACTAAAGTTAGTCTAAACTTCAGTATATAGACAATAAAAAACATTGACTGCAAAAAAAAAAAGATCAACAACCTGACACACGTGAGGCACAACTTGAAAATTAACTGTGCTGTCCCACATCCCCTGCTGATTATATATACTAACTCTGAGATTGCACAATCCCTAGGGTAGGGGCATAGTCCTTAACCCAAGGGACTGCTGATATTGCACACCTGTCAGCCATCTGTTTTCTCAGTTAAAGTGTGTCGATAAAACAGACATCAACATTTGGGAGTTTCACTTGGTAGAAGCACTCATGTATATATGGCAGGGCCAGCCACCTGGCGTTGTGACCCATGGCTCTAGATGATTACACTCTGACCCCATGTGCAAAAATGGGAAAAGGGGTTGTGAATGGATGGATGGATACAGATAGACATATAGGTAGATATATAGATATATATCGATAGAGATAGGCTTACTATAGGAACTTCATTGCCTGCACCGAATCTGGTAATGCTGACTTCATAACATCGAAACAAGCAACACCAAAAACACAGTATGTTGGACTGCCAGACTATATATATATATATATATATATATATATATATTATAGTTCATTATTTTAACAACCCAAGCATTGATTATAGCTTTATTAGCTGATTTAAAAATGGATAGACAGAAGAGTTTTGTGATTTTTAATAATATTCAGATCGTAAACAGTTAAAGTGAACCACACTCAGGAATGACATTAGACCTTCTACTTTGTAATCTTTTCATACTTAACCTATGTCCTAACTGTAACATCTGTTCCCATCATATGCAAATGACCATTACAATTAGGTACTGTAACAGAAATAACAAGAAATTACCATCAGCTGCTTCTCAGTGGTAACTTTAAACTAGCTAAGGATCACAGTCTTGATATTAACCTGTAATGTTAAAAAAAAATGTATTTCAGGTCAAAGGGCATAAAACATCCCCACTGCATTAATAATCACCACCTGCAACTTACTCTAGTCTGAAATAGCAGGAATTCATATCAGTAATCATCTCCCCATTGAAAATTGCATACCTCTTATTGTCAAAATATTATGAATTATTTTAATTTTCCATTCCTTTATGGTATTTACCATCAAGATAAAGAAAATGTCAACATTTTGTATTAGTGTAGTCCATCTTGTCATTGATTACTGTTCACTTTTTATTGCCTATAATTATTTACTGAAAACATTTTCTGTCTGTGAAAAAAAATTAAAACATTTTGCACTAAAAAATTCAAGAACATTAGTATATATAACTTCAGCTTGAAGCTTCTCAGCCTGAATTTGTTTATACATAGCATAATTAGATGAGATTTATGTAGCTCACTCATTCTCGTATGTCACATCCAACTTCTAGAGTGAACCAGCAAACAGTTACTGCTACCTACAGTATTTACAAGGCAAAGCGGGGATCACAAGTATGTTGCCAGGTTTGCCTTCAAAGAAGCATGCAAACTTACACCTACAGACAGTTTTAGAGTCCCCAGTCCACCTTACTGCATGCACTTGGAATGGAAGCAGAAACCAAGGGAAACTGGCTCTCAATGTCTTAGCAAAAAAAATAAATAAAAAATCTGGACACAGACAAAAATAATGGAGGACAAAGCCTTGAAAACAGGGACACATTGTATTGCTCTTATAAACTTAGAATGTTGCTAGAATAAAAGGTCTTGTGTTACCATGCATTTTCTGAAGGATATGAAGTCTGAAACTCAAATGCCTGTCATTATTCAGGGAATTCAATTCTCACTGATTTGCCAAAAAACCCCCCAGAAAACTACAACTTTTATGAGGAACAGACCAAAAATAGGCAGCAAAAATCTGGACATTCTTCAAAAATCTAGACAGTTGAGAGATATGGGAGAACCCCATGTGACAACAGGAAGGAGATACAGACTCCACACAGTAGGCAGTCCAGCCAAGAACTGAACTGGAGTCCTCTGGCTGTGAGGCAACAATGCTACAGCAGCAGTGTACCACCTACCAAACTTGTGCTCTGCGTTGTTCACCAAACCCATTCTTAAGTTGGCATAATAACACTCCAGAACAAAGTGCTTCACTTGGGAAAAAATTAAAGTTAGGCATTAATAAGGCACACAGTGAACACCTGTACTGTTAACGGTCTGGAAGTTTAATGGAGAAGATGAAGTCTGTGTTGCTAATAAATTCATTCTGTATTTTCAAGCTTTATTTCTTTAAATTCTGTTTCTTTATTGTGTGACCTCGAACAAGACCCTTAAACAGGCAGCAAACTGAAGTGTTACCTGAAAAGAGATAGGTTCACCCAGCTAACAGATGAATAAATAAATAAAAATATTACAAAACAGGATTCTACAGATTTGGGAAAGGCTACTAGTTTTATAAAAAATCATTCTATAGCATAAATTAGCCTCTAAGGTCTAAGTTGTATGCAAGCTAGGAGGCATTATTAACTCCCCAAGTGATGTAGACATTCTACAGAAAGACCTCACTGAGACCATTGACTGGTGTCGAAAACATGGCCTTAAGCTTAATGCCAAAAAATGCATCGTCATCCCTTTTGGGAAAAACTCAGTTCCCACTAATTACCATATTGATAAGTGTCCACTGAACACTGAAGGCTGTATTAGAAACCTGGAGACACAGGCTGACAGCAACCTCTCATTCGACCACCACATTGCCACTGTGGTCAGAAAGTCCTTCTATGTGGCACATTTCATTACCAAGGGTTTTGCATCCAGGAAGAAAGAGGTTATCATCTCTCTCTACTCTTCCCTCATTAGGCCAATCAAGTAGAATGACCCATTTGGCATGTACCTTACTATACACATGCAACAGCTGGAAAGGCCACAAAAGTACCTCATGAAGAGGATCCTAGACCTTAAACACATGTTGTACAAAGACAGACTCAAAAAACTCCAGCTATTCCCTGTCTCATATCGTCTACTAAGAGGCACTCTCTGCTTGACTTGCAAAGCCATGTCTGACCCAGCTCTGTTAGAAATGCTACATCTAAAGAAATCCCAATCCCTCCACACCATACACTCCAGAGACCTCAACCTCATTACCACAATCAACAGAACATGCTGGAGGGACAGGTTCATAACCCAGAGACTGCCCATGCTATGGAATAGACTTCCCATGCATGTCAAGCAGAGCACTTCACTGGCCCTCTTCAAGAAAAATATTGATGAGTGGATGGAAAATAGAAAGTTCACCCCAGGGCTCACTCCAGTGGCTCTACTTCATAGAGGGACTGGGAACTAACGTTGGGCGGCATGATGCCAGGGCACTTCTATGGGCTAGGCTTGTAAAGGCTCTAGGGCCATTAGCCTAGTACACACCTATGAACCTATTAATTAACTTAATTTCTCTGTCTCCTGCTTCCTCATAGCTCACATGCCCTACATTGAAATAGGTAACACAAACAGTTGGCATTGCCTAAACTGATCATTAACAAATAATCACGTCTTCATTGAATTGCAGGTATTAGCTGTCAACAAACAACGTTACTCCTTCTCATCTATTAGGACACTGAAACCTCCAGCTTGCACTTCTACAAAGTACACAAAACATATATAATTATACTGCCTCATGCAGTGCACTCTACTCATTACTGAACCACCATTTTATGAACTTTTATTTTATTTTATTTTTAATAATAGAAAAACAACCAGCTAGTCAGCGGATCACGGGACCTTTAAAAACACTTATTAACCAAAATGCAAAGTCAAAGTTAAGCAATTTTGTCTACTTATAAAGACATCATCAGAACTGTAACCTTCAACTAAAACTCATCATGACATGCTCAGGTCTGCTCAAGAAACTCCACAAATTCAAAACCAAACACAAGCAGGTTTCCAAAACTGGTATTTTTACTGGGGATATGATTGCAGCTAAATGTTGCATGCGTCCTTTAAGAAACCAATGGTGATATCAACCTTTTTGACTGAGTGCTATAGTGAATACAGTGATATTATAATATTATTATATTATTATTAATATAGTGAGTATAGTATATACTGAGTGTCTTAGTTCATGTAGTTCAAAAGGGATGAGTTGTAGTTGAAAGTCACAGTTCTGTTGATGTCTTTGTATGTAGACAAAAGCTCTTAACTCTGAATTTGTATTTTGGTTGAATAAAAGTGTTTTTAGCGTTTCTGTGATCAGCTAACTAGCTGCTTGTTTTTCTGTTATTTTAATTTCTTTCTACCAGTTCCGGAAATCTGCTTGTGTGTCTTTTTTTTTGTTACAATTACTCACAGGAGAGATCTTTGCCTAGCTTATCATACCATTTGAGACCCAAATGTCCTGGATTCCCTGACTCTCTAATATCTCCATCAATATTAGAATCAGAGACCTAAATAATCACCAGCACATAAATAAAAAATTGTGTAGAGACAGATTTATATCCCAGCAAATGCCAAATCTTTGTTATAAACTTCCCCTGTATGTTAAATAGTGTTACTATCTTTGTTTATACATAAACTAGATAAGTGGATGGGTGCCCATAAATTTACTTCAGGATTGATTGGACTTAAGAAAGGAGATATGGCCTGAGGGAAAGAAATGGCAGGGCAAGAATTGTCATGAGTCACCATGGCCTTGGAATAATGAGGAACCTATGAATCTATTTATTGCATCTGCTACCGATGCTGAAATCTGAAAAAATGTTTATTTTCTCTTATTGTGTTGTTATTAGCCTCTTTCTTTAAAATAATAAATGACAGTAGAAAGTTTCATTATCATTGTTTAGACAAACGTTGACAACATTTCATTTTTGATTTCATTTTGCCCCTTCACATACCTTTCTAACTGACCATCAGCTGCTGGGTATTGTTCCAGCTGCTTCTTAGTATTCCCTGTACTGCCTTCTGGGGCTGGGACCACTACAGCCATCGGCAGGTTTGGAAATAAGAAGTTGAAACACAGAGGGGACTGACATGGCAGCGTCAGATGTGCTGCTGTGTGTACCAGGAATTTTTTTGTTATGCCTTAATTGGACAGGACTACTGCACACATCATCATACATGGCACTTACCTATATGTCAATCTGCCATGTGATTATAGCACTACCCCAGTCATCACTAGGGGAGCACTAGATCGCAGGCAGAAACCCCAGCATCCATCCTGGAATGGCTTAACTGATTATTGCTGCTCCTTCCTACTCCCCCTGCATCACTCACTCAGTGCATCAAACTTGGTTCAACTGATTTACTGTTGCTGCATACATCCGAGTCAAACTTTGTTTTAGAACTAACTCATAAAAACGTTGCTAAACATGGTGCTGTTCCACACACCATAACCTCCTTTGCTCTCCTTAAATTTTCTCCTCTTTCATTTTAATACTGCTGATTGTCTTCTAATCAAGAACATTATGAATATAATCATTGTATCATCAGTTACTTCATTCTAGTAGTAACATTCAAAAATAACCCACAAATAAATTATGCATTTGACATTACTTTCTTATTTCTATATATTCTAACTTTACAAGAGTACTTGCATTCACACTAAAATCTCTGGCTCCTTAAGCACAACCTCATCTCACAGAAAATCCTGTGCAATAATCTTCCATAATCTAATCCGGGTCACTCTTAATATTCATAAACTATACCTGTGCCAAAATATATACAATCAAGTGAAAATCCACACTCCTGTTCCATATCCTGATAATAACAGCCCACCTATAACTAATTATCACTTACCACATAAGCTCTATAGTATTTTACTGTTGTGAGATATTCACCAAAATCCTATCCTTACTACAGGAACTTATAGTATTTAGGACTTCAGTCTTTATGGTGCATTTGCTTAATTCTGGTTCACTTGCTAAGTTTTTAAAACAGCCAACATCAGTTCTTGCAGCAGCTCCATCGCTGGATAGCTGTCTATGTTCTTGACACAATAACAATAACAGAAACCTGACTTCAGCTACATGTGAAGGATTTTAAAATCCTGCAGCCATGGGTATAGCCTTCCCACACATTATAAAGCCCATTAAAGTGCTGAGGGTGTTACTATCCAATATAGAAATAACTGGCTGGCATTGATGTGCAGTATTTATATTTTCCCTTTACTCTGTATAATTCTTACTGCTAGACCACCCAGTTAGCATAGTTCCTCTGGGTCCAAGTCTTATGTTTCTTAACACTGTCACTGCATCTTAAGTAAAAATTGAAAGCAGCAGTTTCTCTGCCCTAATATGGCAATTATTAAGTAAAACAAAAGGAAACTTTGTGATTCATTATATTTCAGTTTATGTATATTATGATACAATGAACTGACAGAAAATTTAAGGTAAGCAGAGCTTGTCTTTCTTAACTTACTCATATGACGACACTGAAAAGCACATTCAGTCGAACTAGCAGAAACCACAGACCTATACAAAGAGTCCAAGAATAAGCTGAAGGCAACAGCAATCAGCATATCAACAGGCTGCGACTATAGGCACAAGACCCTATTTCACTGTGCCACATCCAAGTAATTCACCAAGTGCAATAGTTAAGGCAAACACATGGCAATATAAATGCCAAAAAAATGAGAAATGTGTTTGAACAAAGACAGGCTATTGGGTATTAAATGCAGACCAACTGAGAGAATGGAGATTAGGAAGCTATACTGGAGCAACTAAAGAAATGGCTATATGAAGATTATTAAAAGTAAAGGGATGAAACAGACCATGTAGCTCAAACTCTTCATTATTTTATTTATTTATTTTATTTTACATTTGTTAACTGGGAAAATCCAGCTGGACCAGGTCCATTTTCAGAGGATGCCCAGGGAGAAAAGCTCCGCAATTAACATAGAGTAAAGTAGTTATGACACAGGTAATACAGACATGAAAAAACAGGTTAATCGTAAGTACAGACATGCAAATATTCTTTACAATGGTTCAACTGTGATTGGCAAAGAACCTATACTTTGATAGAGTATAACATATAAAGTACAACTGACCTGAGAGAGAAAATGCTATTCTTTAAATAACAGTTACATACAATTTGTTTTTACATTTGCTTCTTATAAGGAACAGAGAAGGAAAAATAATATAACATGAGCATTAAATTAAATCAAATACATAGATTATATATAAATATCTATAAATACACACACACACACACACACACACACACACACACACACACACACACACACGGGTCTACTTCACTTGACCTAAAACTCATTTGACTGACAGCCGTTTGACCGCCACCTAGTTGACCTAAATTTAATTTGACCTAAAACTAATTTAACTGACTCCCATTTTACTGACATGTCAGACATAGACTTGTGGGTTTTGCTTCACCTGTGACTTGTTTGTGATAAAAAGAATTACTGTAACTTATAGTGTTTACTGTTAGAATCCCGATAGTCATGTAGAAAGTAGTGTTGCAGTGTTTCTAAATGTGGGTTTTTCTATTTACATTTTTATGGGAAGTATCTAAAGTAATATGACAATTTTTTTGCGCGTTCTCAGCAGTAGTGGGAGTGTGTAGAGTACTGTAAGGCAAGTTAAAGGTATATGACCTTTTCCCCACTTTAGTGCAATCCTGGAGTTAGTATATATAATTGGGGGGGTGTGGGGGCATAGCCCCCACCCCACCTAGTTTGGTTGTACATTGTCCTGTTTCTGTTAAGAGGGTTAGTAGGTAGTTTTTAAGTTCTGGAAAGGGTTGGTTATTGGTATTCTAAGTGTGCTTGTCTATGGTTTAAGATTTAGTATGTTGAAATTCAGCATTGTAAGCTTTGGTGAAATGGGATTCAGTCAAATGAGTTTTAGGTCAAGTGAAATAGACGCTCACAAACAAACATACATGTACACACTCAGGTTTGCCTTCAGCTTTACTAAGAAACACCATGGGCCCGATTCCAAAGAATTGCTAACAATGTACGTGACCACTTTACAAAAGAACAGGGTTACAGCAGGTGATTTGGAATCTGGTCCCCAATGTAACCCTGTTTATAGATGCAACTCACACTGAAGTAAGTCACTTATACTAAGAGCAAGAATTTTAGAATTGGTGCAGGTTTGCAATGGTAACAACACTTTTGGAATTTAGCCCTATGTCTACCCAAATGAGATGCAAAACATTGCAATTATAACACTGAAATAGCAGGAAATAATAATCATAAGAAATAATTATTCAAAGGTGTGTAAAACAGTAGAAACAGTCATTTTGCACACACCCATGCATCACCCACTATGGAAGTTTAGCCCTCATACTCCTGATCTTTATTATCTGCTACCTCCAAGGCTGGACCATCTCAGAAAAGAGAGGGAAAATTGTTGAAAACAAAAAGCTTACATTTCCCTCTTTTCCGAGTTAACTTACTTTCCTCACTTCTCTGAGTTGTGCAACCACCCCAGTAAAAAAGTGCAGCATCTGTGAGAAAGCAAGCACTGATGTACTAATGTATTAATATCTAAATGTACAATAATTAAGTCCACAATGTCTAATCACCTCAATATATAAGGACCACAATATCTAATTTAATATAGTCTAAAATACATAAAAGTCATAGTTTGACATAAATCTGAGGTTGCAATATATTCCCTACTCTGAAATATAGCAATTTTAAAGTAAGTATGTATAAGCATCAGAAGTGTGTCAGTGCAGACCAGAGCAGCATAGCCAAGGGGCACTTACAAGAGGCATACTAAAAAGATAGGTTCAGAGTTCTGGTCTTAGAACGATAGTAGCTTAAAAGCTAACTGTGTGATCTTATATTCTATGGTGTAGACATTTAGATTTTAAGTTTTTGATAGTTATACATACACACACCACACACAAACATACACACACACACACACACACACATATATATATATATATATATATATATATATATATATATATATATATATATATATACACACACACATACATACATACATATATATATATATATATATATATATATATATATATATATATATATATATATACCTCTACATATATATATTGATATACATATATATATAGATATATCACTGGGGCTGCAGCCAACTGGCACATAGTGGCAGGGGTAGTGTATGACAAAAGAATGCAAAAGAAGCTGAAAAGTAAGGTGCACAAAGCAGTGGCGTGACCGGTATTATTGTATGGTATAGAAACCCTGGCAGTGACGGCAGAGTATATGAGGAAGCTAGAGTGATGGAAAGTGTCTGAAATGGGTGGTATGATGAACACTGTGGAAAAGATAAAGAAATGAGGACATCAGAGTAGAAACCAAAGTGGCTTCAGTTGCAGGCAAGGTCAAAGAGAACAGATTACAGTGGTTATGGCACATGTGTAGAAAAGTAGAAGACATTCTGGAGAGGAAGAAGATTTGGGAAAGATAATAAGAAGGCAAGAGAAAACAACATTCAGCAAAGAAATGCATGGATTGTGTGAAAGAAGACCTGAGACATCAGGCATGATTATTAAAGAAGGTAGGATAGTGCCAATGATTATAGAGGGAGAAAGAGAGAGATGGTAACAGTTGACATGACACCCCAACCCCATGTTGAAGATGGGAAAAAGGGGGTTGATGATAATGATGTGTGTGTGTGTGTGTGTGTGTGTGTGTGTGTGTGTGTGTGTGTGTGTGTGTGTGTGTGTGTGTGTATATATATATATATATATATATATATATATAGAGAGAGAGATAGGTAGATAGATATAAAATAAATATGCATATATAAATAGAGAGAGAGATTATTAAAAGCTCCTTCTATTGACTAAAGTTTCTACAAAAAAAACCTATATATATAGAATGTTTAGTTTAAAAGCACAAAAACACACAAATCAAAGTGTTTCTGCAAGGAAAACTCATAACATCGAATCTCAAATCATTGAAAACTATAAATCAACTAGAAATAACATCCTAGACACTGTTTACTACGTTTATGCAGGAGGGCTTTTTCCCCCACTGTAGTGCGACCTTGGAGATGGTATATTTATTTACGAGGGAGTGTGGGGGGTGGAGCCCACATGGGGGGGTGTAGTAAAAACTCTGTGGAATGTTATTTCTAGTTGCTTTGCAGTTTTCAATGATTTGAGATTCGATGTTATGAGTTTTCGATGATTTGAGTTTTCAACGATTTGGTCTCGATGTTTTGCAATTCAATGAAATGATATTTCGATGATATGAAGTGGAACCAGATATAGATATACGTATTATAGGATTAGCCGCTGTAAGCATTTTGTAGTGTGCTGAAATGTACTTATATATTTATCTTTTTTGACTGGGTTAGTCCCACTAGGCTACTAGCCTGCTTTCAGGGAAACTTCCCCTACTCATTAGGAGAGTGCTTGTTCCATTCCTAGGACAGTGGCAGCTGGGAGAGCAATGCACAAGGAGATCCAAGATGTCAGATAGCACTGATGCAAACACCGCTGCAGTGTTTAAAGCTCTACAAGATTCTGAGGAGCTGTTTCAGCAGAATTTATTTGTTTCCTCAGAAACAAATGTTCAAAACAATGATGGATGTGTTATTGCAACTCTCCAGTCAGGAGGGTTGTGGGATAATATTTTGGATGAAATGTTCTTGCAGAGCAAGCCAGAGAGTGGAAAAGATGTTTCATGGGATGAAATTATGGATAAAATTCAACTGGAGGAATCAGAAGCTATTTTGAAAAGATTGCCAGACAAAGAAATCATATGCCAAGATTGTTAAAGAAATTTCAGGGAAGGTGATGAGAGACAATGGAAAAGAAATGTCAACAATCAAAGGAAACTTATGGTGAAAATTCAAAACAAAGAAGAAAAAGAAATGGAGTGGTATAACATTTTTTCTTCTTTTTTTTTCGGCTGCTCCTGTTAGGGGTCGCCACAGTGCATCATCTGTTTCCATTTCTTCCTGTCCTCTGCATCTTGCTCTGTCACACCTACCCCCTGCATTTTCTCTCTCACCACATCCATAAACCTTATCTTAGGCCTTCCTCTTTTCTTCTTACCTGGCAGCTCCTTAGCATCCTTCTCCCAATATACCCAGCATCCCTCCTTATCACATGTCTAAACCAATGCAATCTCACCTATCTGACTTTGTCTCCAAATTGTCCAACCCGAGCTGACCCTCTAATATACTCATCTGTAATCCTGTCCATCCTTGTCACACCCAATGCAAATCTTACCATCTTTAACTCTGCCACCTCCAGCTCTGACTCCTATCATTTCATCAATGCCACCGTCTCCAACCCATATAAAATAGCTGGTCTCACTGCCATCTCGTAGACCTTCCCTTTCACTCTTACTGGTACCTGTCTGTCACAAATCACTCTTCTCCACTCACTCCACCCTGCCCGCACTCTCTTCTTCACCTCTTTTCCAAACTCACCTTACTCTGAACTGCTGATCCCAAGTATTTAAACTCATCGACCTTCACTAGTTCTACTCCCTGCATCCTCGCCATTCCTCTGTCTCTCTTTCATTCACACATATATATTCTGTCTTAGTCCTGCTGACCTTCATTCTTATCCTCTCTAGAGCATATCTCCACCTCTCTAGGGTCTCCTCAACCCGTTCCCTACTCTTACTACAAATCACAATGTCATCTGCAAACATCATAATCCACAGGAGCTCCTATCTGATCTTGTCTGTCAACCTGTCCATCACTATTGCAAACATGAAAGGGCTCAGAGCTGATTCTTGATGTAGTCTCACCTCCACCTTGAACGCATCTGTCACTCCTACCACAGATCACACCACTGTCACACTGCCCTAGTACATATCCTGTACCGCTCTTACATACTTCTTTGTCACTTTCAACTTCCTCATACAATACCACAACTCCCCTCTAGGCACCCTGTCATATGCTCTCTCTAAGTCCACAAAGACACAATGCAACTCTTTCTGACCTTCTCTGTACTTCCCAATCAACACCCTTAGGGCAAATATCACATCTCTAGTACTCTTTCCTGCCATGAAACTGTACTGCTGCTCACTAATCATCATCTCCTTTCTTATCCTAGCTTCAACTACTCTTTCCCATAATTTCATGCTGTGGCTGATCACTTTTATCCCTCTGAAGTTACTACAGCTCTGCACAGCACCCTTATTCTTAAAAATTGGTATCAATACACTTCTTTTCACTTCTCAGGCATTCTCTCAGTTTCCAAGATTTCATTAAACAATCTTGTTAAAAAACACACTGCCATCTCTCCTAAACACCTCCATGCTTCCCAGGAATGTCATCTGGACCAACAGCCTTTCCATTCTTCATCCTCTTCATAGCTGTCTTTACTTCCTCCTTGCTAATTTGTTGCACTTCCTGATTCACTATCCCCACATCATCCAACCTTTTCTCTCTCATTCTTTTCATTCATCAGCCCCTCAAAGTACTCTTTCCATCTGCTCCACACATACTCCTCACTTGTGAGTACATTTCTCTCATTATCATTTATTACCTTAACCTGCTGCACATCATTCCCTGCTCAGTCCCTCTGTCTAGCCATTGGTACACATCCTTTTCTCTCTCCTCGGTGTTCAGCCCTTCTTACAGCTCAGGCTAAAATAAAACTGAAGAAATACAGATTAAAACACAAATAGAAGGCCCAAGGAAACAAACTGCTGCAGATAAAATCCAGAAGAACTTTAATCTAGAAACTTTTTGAAATAAAAACTTGTTTAAAACTATGAGAGATAAGTACTTATTCGCAAAAATACATGGACTTCATCAGATAAACATTGGTGGAAGTACACATACAATTTGTAGCTTTTGTGTTCAATCACATGCCCGCCAAGCCCCCAGAAAATGAAACATCATCTTAAAGAAGCCACCACAAAGGAATTCACAGTGTGTAGCACTGAATCAATTCAATTGGCAAAATTTGCAAACAAGGAAAATATATTAAAATTTATATATATATATATATATACATATATATATATATATATATATATATATATATATATATATATATATATATAGTACAAAATACATTCCCTACAAAATCAGAAAAATGAAGACAAAAGTATGTAAATGTGTAAAATATAAACCTCATATTTAGGGCTCATATTTTCAGTGCCTTTAACTTAAGGAAACATGCTATTGATACATGTTTATTGAGTCCAGGCCAGTTATTGGCATTTAAATGCAGCTGCCAATATAATTCACATTTTTCCAGTAATAAGGTCTATGGACTTTCATTACTGTTGGAATGCATTTATTTCAAAATACAAAATTTGAATGTGTAGTGTGGATAACATTTTATGTGTTTGTAGAGGGCATTAGTTTCTTTTCTCATTCTGATTTCTTATAAATGTTCATATATTCTGTCCCTCAGTCTCCTCTCCATTTTGCATATATAATGGTGGTCTGTAGGATGACACTGGTGATCAAGAAGAAGAGGAGGAGAGTGACATTTAAGCAAACATTGTAAAGAGATTATGGACATTAAGAAAGTCTACAATAACAGGGGATTATGGATTGGGGGATGGGACTGTCATACTGTATTGAAAATGGGGAAAGCAAAAAATTGTTCTTATCCCTAGCATGATAAATGAGAGGGTAACAAAGGTGTTGTAAAATATTGGGGACAACTGAACATGTTTTTTTTTTCTGGGGAAAAGATCATTTGATAAGTAACTGTGATATTAGGAAATGCTATTTATGTGGGGAAAACAGGTCATGATGCAAAAGAGTGTGAATTGATATATTATAAATACACCAAAATTGGGCATTTATGAATGAATTTTCATCTAAAGCAAAAAGATGAAAAAGAAGAAAACAAAAGTGAGGACAGTGCATGAAGAAAGAAACAGTCCCAATAAAAGATAAACAGAAAGTAGGGAAGCAAGATCAGGGTAAAAATAAAGATAAGGATAAAGAAAAAAATGAAGCAGAAGATAATATAGAAATAGGTTCTGAAATACGTGAGGAGGAAGACAGAAATTGTAAAATAATAAAAGGTAAAAACAATTCTATTGACAAAACAGTAAGAGACAGAAAAAGAAAGTTTAAAGGAATAAGTAAAGGGGAAACAGAAAGGAAATGGATAATGCAAATGAGGTAAATACTTCAAATTGACACAATTTCTGATAAGCTACAACACAGACACAATGACAACTTTAGAGTACTTTCAGTGAATGTTAATAGTATTAAAATATAAGTAGAAGAACAGGCATCCTAAATTGGTGTAGTAAGTGTGATGTTGATGTAATAGTATTAGAAGATGTAAGATTTTTGACACAAGAAGATAATTTACAAACAAAAAAACCTTGGGGAAGAGATACAATATGGAACCTAGGAATAGAACTATGTTCAGGAATAGTTGTACTTTGTAGAAAGTCAGTGAAAATATTGAACATAGCATTGGCAATGAAGGGAAGATTAACAATTGTAGATCTCAGATGGCATGATCAGGCATATAGAATTATAGCATTGTCTGCCTATGTTACAAGTAAAGAAAGGAAAATTTAATTTCATAAAAGTTTGGATTAGCTAGTAATTAATATGAATATAATATTAATGGGATATTTTAACTGTGATTTGAGAAGAAAAAAAATAAGAGAAAAATGATGTTAAGAAAATGTTGAAATTATAAAATGTGGCAAATTAAAGATTTGGAAAAATAATATTTTGACATAGTCAAGGTATATATAAGATAGAAATAATTTGTTTTATTATATCATAAGGTTTAAATATAGCTAAGGAAGAGTAATTTGTAACAGGCTTTTCAGATCACTTAGCCATATGGATAAAAATACAAGGACATAAGAAGTATATTAATTTGGGAAAAGAAATAAAAAGAATAAATGAGCATTTATGGGCTGAAAATGAAAAAAAAAAAAGTATGTGTTTATAGAAAGATCACACTTCCACTAGAGTGTGTTATAAAAAATGATCTCAGTAGTGGCTCTCTGAAAGAAAAATATGAAAAAATGTTTTTAGAAAGGCAGTCAGATATAAGAAAAGCAAAAAATAAATAAATAAAGATAAAAAATGTGTGTGGATGCATTAAAGGATTTTGAAAGGAACAATACAAAATATTATGTGATAGAACATATAATTTATGAAAAGAATCAAGAGAAATTAAAAAAATATATTATTTAAATAAAGATATTATTTACAAGGTAAAAAAGAAGAGGTATCAACTTATTTGAGTAGCATAGTTAAGGAGAATACTAGTATAATGAGAGAAAAGAAAGATGATAGAAGACAGGCAAGAAGATCTCAGGGACAAATTATGAATATTGTAATAAATTATGTAAAAATGTTTCAAGATAGAAAGAAAGTTAAAAAAAGAATGATGTTAAAAATGTCAGAATAAGAAAATAAGAAATTAAAAAATAAAATTTTCTTATATGTATTAGATAAGACACATAGACAAATTAATTTACAGTCAGTTTCAAGATCAGATGGTATAGGATACCAATTTTATAAAAAAATTTATGGATTGGCAGAAAAAAAGTACTTCTCAAAAGTTATGAATGAGTGGTTAAATGATTTTATGTATAAAGATTTATGCAGTGGTGTACTTCATTTTTTATGGAAAAAGGAAGATAAAAATAAAATTGAAAATTAGAGACCTATTTCATTGAACAATACAGCTTATAAGATTTTTATGAAAATAATTCGCAAGAGACTGGAATATAAAATGAAAAGTATTATGAAAGATAGCATATATAGTTTACAATTATGAAACAGTATTAACATTAGTAAGAAAATTAAGAATGTATGTTCGGCATATAATAAAAATAAATAAAATAAAGAATTTTAGTGAATGGATGGTTATGCAAAGAAATAGATATTAAGAATGGCATACATCAGGGATGTCCTATGAGTAGTATATTATTTGCATTAGTTATGAATGTATTAGTCAGAGATGTATATTTGCACATGAGAGGTGCTACTACATTACTAATGAAGGGATAAAAAATCCAGTCATGTTTATTTATGCAGATGATATTATATTGAATGTGACAAAGTCTGGATGAAATAAGTTATACATTATATACATCAATGTTAGAATATAATAGGGAAGACTTTAAATAAAGAAAAAAGTAAAGGACTGGCTGATATAGTAAATATAGAAGTATCTTTCTTGATGAAAGAAATAAACAAACAACTCAAAACCCTTCACAGAAACAAACTGCCGAGATGCCACAATACAATTTAGCACTTTTGATCTTTAATAATTCAGGAATGTCTTCTGAATAAAGAATAACAATAAAATCTGTTTAAATTACTTTGAATATATGAAATACACTTGAGGGAAATCACCTTCATCCAATGGAACACTAATTTCATAAAATTAGTATACCATTGGATAAAGAATGTTTCTGTGAAGGGTTTTGAGTTGTTTGTTCATCTTTTTTACCCATCTACATGGTTCACATAGTGTGCCGTTATTTAATTTTAGTCAATGAAAGAAATCTCTGTGTGTTCAGAATAAGATTTATAAGTAAAAGTGTAAGTGAAGAACAGTGCAGTGGAATACAATACTAGATGAAATAAAGGAGCATTGTTGTTTTTTGGACAACATACAAGCTATCTTTTAATAAAAATGTTTCACTGATTTATTCAGTTATATTGGAAAAGATTGCATATTTAACTAGTGTCCATATGTTGCCAATAATCTATGGAAAGAAATACTACAAGTATTTTATATGGGGTTCAAGATTGAATCCAGTGAAGAGATGAGTCTTATATATGGACAAGGGAGATGATGGTTTAGGATTAATAAACCCAGTTGTTTATGCTGCTTCTTTGAATTTGTATAAAGTTTTGCTTTGACTGATAAAAATGAAAAGTTAGTAGTAAATTTACTAAAGTACAAATATAAGTAGCCCTGGGATTTGTTAAAGAAATTCAAAAGAGGAACGGCATGTTTATAAAGTAATGAGATGCTATCAATAAAAAAATGATTTTATGGAAAATAAAAATTAATGAAATAGAAAATGAGAGGAAAGTGTGGTATAAAAATATTATGATACAATATTATTATGTTAATCCTTAGACAGCACAAGTTAAAGCTATAAAAGTATGGAAAGCATGGTGTAATAAGCAAGTTGGAAGTTGATGTTTTTTATGGAGATTATTGATTATACCAGTAAAGGGAAATATGCCACATAAATAAATCAGTGAAAGAGTACTCATGTTTCCCTTTAGAATGCATAAATCTTTCGCCATTTACTAAAAATCAGTGAAAGAGTTTGTATATATTGTGGTAAAGAAGAAACTACAGAGCATGTTTTCTCACAATGTAAAATGGCTGAAAAATTTTGGAAAAATGTGTAAAGGAAATCTCTGAAAATGTAAAGGAGGTAAATGAAATAAATATGCATATGATTATGTACGATATTATAGACATAAAAATAAAGGATGTTGTTGTCTTTCAGCTTTTCCCGGTTAGGGGTCGCCACAGCAGAACTCCGGTCCGCTAATGACTGGCAGTTGATTTTCATGAACGCAGAGATGCCAGCTCGACGTTCAACCTTCAACAAAGGCATGCCCATTTACCGCATGTCTTTCGAATGCCCACCCAACCGCGGGGAGGACATGCAGACTCCACACATAAGGCACTCCCTGCACTCCAGGCGGGAATCGAATGGGAGAACCTCTTGCTGTGAGGCAGCAATGCTACTGCTGCACCACCATGAAAGTCAATTGACATAAAAATAAAGGATATGTTAATAAAATAGATAAAGGATTATTTTATGTTGTGTGAATCATTTGGAATGAAAGGCTAAATTAAATAATTTTTAATAGGAAATGGAGACTAGCATTAATTTTATGAAAAATTAGCTGGTGGTTATAGAAAAAGCAGTGGGGTTCAAATAAAATAATGAAGGTTTAACACAATAATGAAAAGCAAGATATCTAAGACTATATGACAATGAAAGGAAATGTATATTTGTACACAGTATAAATTTGTTAATATGTAAATATGTAAGTTGTAAATAGTACTGTACATAATTTTTTTATAAATATGTAAATGTGTAGATATTTAAGTTCATAAATAGCATTGTATATAGTCCTGGGGATTTAATAAAATCTATGTAGGCATAGTGTAAAGCCTGCATGGAATGTACTGTGGCCATGTATGCAGAACTGCCTCGATAGCGTGCCATGTATATTAATGAAGGTCCATTACTGAGGGAGGGCTGTGTAACACAGTTATTGTATCAGTGTATGGAGTGTGTTACTGTGTCCAGAGATGAGTGGCACACTCCCTGCACTGTCAAAGTGCTGGATATCAATGTATGCATATGTAATAAAAAGTTTAATTTTTTTTTTTTTTGTGCAGCATGGTGTGGTGCTCAGGAATAAACACATGCCAGACATCTAAAAAAAGAAACTGGATACATTTAATTATAAATGTAAAGATCAAGTTTATGCATAGCTGAGTGAGTTTGTGTGGCGCACCATGGTTCTCAGCAATGCTTAAACACAGTAGAGAGGTATATGTAAAAGTATTGTAGAATTCTACATGTCAACGTAGCCAAATGATTAGAGTGACAGCCTTATGTGCAGTTGGTGCAGGGTTTGAATACATAGACAGGTTATTAAGCATTTATTTTGCAAAAATAAATTATGCCAATTAATTTTAAATCCTGCTTTACTGTGGTCAGCTAAGCCAGCTAAGTCCTGCCAAGCAGTGCTTAAACAAGGAATGTTTTAGCACTGCTTAGCTGGTTTATGCATTGCTAAGTGGTGTGAAGCACTGCTTAGCAATGCCTGTTTAAGCATTGCTCAGCCCAGCTAAATTGGTTTGCACACTGCTAAGCATTGCCAGTCTAAGCACTGCTCGGCTGAGCTCAGCAGGTTTGTGCAATGCTAAGCAACATGCCACATATTTGAAAATTGCCCGGTGATGGTAAAGGGTGGGAAAACAGGCTTATTTAAGTGCAACAGGTGGGAATACAGCACAGCCAGTTGGAGTTTGAACCTGGAAGGAGTTATGGCAGGTGTTGGAGAGGGTGCGCACTTCTGGGTGCAATGGTGAGACATTCTGCAGTCATGGTTGGACTCCTTGTAAAATACAAAAAAAACAGACTGGAGGATGCAGAAGAACAGAGTGAAATTCACACAATGTTAGCATAATAAAACCTTTTAATCAATGCTTTCATAACCAAACTTCTTCAGAATAAAATGTACATTCTCTACATCACATTTAAAAACAGTTTTGAAAGGCCTCTGCACCAATAAACACATCTTTCCACTTAAACAGTTACACAATTAATCAATAAAATTTCAAAGCTCAGGAGTATTTAAACTTTTTTGGTGTGGTTCCTATGGCAGAAAGCAGAGGAGATTGGTTGATGGATGTCAGCATTCATCCTACACCAGATGAAGGTGGACAGAATGTTCTGGCTTCACTACTGAACACTATGAAAGACATTCAGCAGACTTTGCGACTGTTAATTCTGGAGAAGGTGAATACCATTCCGGTTTGGTCCAGCTCAGATGATGAGGTTGAGACAGTGGTAAACTTTAACACACATTCTGCTGAACAAGGTAAAAGCTTTGAAGCTGTTTCTAAAATTAAGACTTATGCTGACATAGCTTCAGTACTAAATACTAAGTTGGATCCTTTTTCATCTTCTGAAAAACCTATTAACAGTATAGAGCTGAACACTTACAGAGATATGTGTAACAATTTGGGCAGACTATTAAAGAAATATAAAAGTCTAAACTTGGAAAACAAATATTGTTCACGTTGGCTTTTGCATCCTCCAGTCTGTTTTGTTTGGTTCTTGTGGTCATTCAGGATTATTTCTACTTTTTTGTCCTTGTAAAGTACCATGATGTCCGGCTGCTGCATGGCCAGTACCAGGGATCCAAGTACAAGTCAGAATCCTGGGACCAGCTGGCACACAATCTCACCAGTGCTACAGGTATCCCCTGCACAGGTGAGCAGGTCCGTCATCATTTTGGTGATCTGAAGAGATGGAAGAGGGAATTCTTGACACCTGGGTCTAGGATGCTTGAGATGGGAATACCACCCCAAGTTTGTAAGTACTGTTTGCATTGTTTCACCAATACCTAATCTGAATGTGTGATAGACAGGTGTGCATAATGGTGTGCTTCTCTCCCTACAGCTGCAAAGGAGAGAGCTCGCAACTGAGAAGCCCATGCAGGGTGCCTGACAGGTTGCACCATTAAGTGTGGTGAGTACAGATGTATCATGCAATCTATAGTCATATAAGCAAGAAGGAGTAATGTATTAACTGCCATTAGGTATATACAGTTTTGATTGTGGTCACAGAGCTGGGCTGCAATAAATGAATAATGCCAGGTATAGCTCAATAAAGATGAAAGTATGAAACCTGAGAATGTTAAGGAAATAAAGTTTCTACTGCATTAATTGTGGAATTACAGCTGTATTACAACACCTGCATTATATAAACTGTTCTGCAATAATGACTGGAAATATATACCAATCACTGCATGACGTCACCCCTAATAAAGTTGTGTTTTGCAATATGTGTATATATTGGGCTGTTCATGAAATCGAGGTTGGCGTAATGGTTAAGGTCTTCACCTTACAGACACAAGGTGCAGGGTTTGATTCTTGCATGAGGTAACAGGCTAGGCTTAAAATGGCCCACAAACGCAGTTGGCCTAGTACTAATCTATGAACCTATGAACATTTGCTGTGAACTAAAACCACAAAGAATCTCACTAAGTGACTGAAGGTTAGCTAATAAAGACTGTTCTGCTAAACTGTAGATTTGGAGCTGTACTACAAGATATAATGCATTATGATACTTGTTCTGCACTAAGATCTGAAGCAATAATAGGAACGCCCAAGGAATATTGTGTATATCAGGATTGTCTTGTGTTAACCAGTGAATTTCAGCTATATGCATAGCTGCTCTGAGGTATACTGCTGCAGGCAAGTATGAAACTGTAATAGCTGTAGACAGCAAAGATACCATCTGCAGCTGTATATGGGTCAGGTAGCCACCCGGCACTCCAATATGGCTTGTAAACATCACAGATATTTCCACCCACTAGGGGTATATAGTGTACACCTGCATTCTATGTATTAATGTACAGTTCACCTACTATCTCTGTCATGCATGAATGTCATGCATGTGTGTTCAAAAGTTAGTGCAGTCTTGTATAACAATCTGCTTCTATTACCAGGTCATATTTTGTTAGCAGGTTTGCATTAGGCAAATATCGGTCAATCAATATACAGCAGTAGCTTAGCAGCTCAGTTTGATAAGTGCTAGGTCTGATGTACATTTTGTCACACACAGACCAGGGTTTGAGTCCAGTGAGAAGTACTAGTAAATATTATTGAATAACTTATGTATTGTTAAAAAATGTTGTCCCCACAGGAATTACAGGTAAATAAATGGCTGCAGTAGCCCTTAAAATGGGTTAATAATTTGTGTGTTCAGATGTAACAGAGTGTTAAGAGCATTGCTCAGCAATGTGATAAGACTTCAGAAAATAAAGGTAACAAGTACAATACTAATAAAAGTTGATACAAGAAACAAAATGTGTAATCTTAGTATGGCTGCATGCCTGGTGAGTCTGTGAATGTCTTCTGATAGCCTAACCCCATGCCTGCCAAGGACGGCATGAAAGTCATAAATTCTCTATACTATGCACAATACATGTCTCTCAAGTGTCACACTGTCATAGACTGTGATCACTGTTGCCTAATCCCTCTGTCACGGATCTATCATGGATATGATTTATGTCAATAGCACATTCACACTACATCAGTCCACAGCACACCTTGGTAGTCATATCTGTCCCCCTGGCATGTATTAGTCCTCTGTAGTTGTGTACCTGTAGGTGATACAGCTTGGCCCATACTGTCCCATGTAGACAGCTTGAGAGGTATGTATATGCTACAGATGCTATAGGGCACATGTATACATAAAGGAAGGGCAGACTTGTAAAGTATATAAGAGTATATAAGAATACTGTTGCAAACAATATAGCCTATACTGGTATTAATGGACTGTATTTCTCTCTCCCACCCCTTATCTGCATCATCATTTATTATTGTTATACACTGGTCATGGTTTACTATTAACATATGTTCTTCTCAAAACATTATGTTGGGCCTTGTGTTTTATTATTGTTATGTATTACAATGGTTGCATACTAACATACCTTGTTGAATTACCTATGTTGTTGGCCTTATGCTGTAACTGCTACTGGTATGCTGTTACTATACTGGCTGTTATCTCACTTATTGTTATGTTCCATATACTATGCAATGTTACGTTACTGGGTTATTTGTAATGTTCTGGTATGCTGTTATAACTAAGTAAATGTTATGTTAATTACTAACTTATACACTTTGAAATACCTTAACACCATAGCTCGACTGGGTAGGCTGGTTCCTGGTGATCCACCTACCCTAGTTCAGCTGGCCATGGCACTGGATCTCAGAAAGTCTGGGACCCAAGACTGTGGTGCCCCCCTCCACTGGCCCTGCATTACCCACTGGTGGAACTGTCTCAGGGGAAGCCCCCCCCCCGGCAGCAGGGGTGGAAGGGGTTGTCACCCAGGTTCAGTTACCAGTGATGGTGCACAGCATCATGCATTGTGGCTATGAGAATCACCTGCACCAGACTGAGGGTAGACTGGCTAACCTGGAAGGGCAAGGTGGCCCTGGTGCCCAGCCCCCAGCACAGCCACCTTCAGGGCAGTGAAGGAGCAGTGTTGACTGCCCTTGGGTAAGGAGCTCAGTCTCGCTGGTGCCACCTGGGGGCACATGGCTCTCTGATTCCATATCACCCTCCCCATCCAAGGTGTTTACCCCCCTCATGTATCACACACCACCCCTGTATACTATCTTGTTTGTCTTGTCGGTCTGCAAATGCAACCTCTCCTACCCAACTTACCTCCCCACATGTACCTATATCCCTTTCCCAACATTCCCTCTCGCCTTATAAAAAAAAAGGGCATCTGTCCCCAAAAAAGTATTGCCCCATACATAGCTCTCCATTTCACACCTGCATCCACCGGAAACTCTTAATCATTATTGAATTAATCAACACAGTTATGTTGCTCTTAGAGGCTCCAAATTCCAAATTCTTTACAACCTGCACAGCTGTCGCTGTACAACAAATGTAGAGCTATGGTCCTTTCCTACACCTGCACATCCCTACCTGTCTTTCAGTATGTTTTCCCCCTGCTTGGCCCCATTTAACCACTTTCTTATCACCTCTATTTTTCTTTTCTTTTTTTAAATTTAGTGTGGGTTTAAGGGGAGCTAAGTGGTGTGGTGCACCATGCAAACCCACACAAACCTACTTAAAACCAAGTAAAAGTGTCTTAATCACCGTCTGTGTTTCTGACTCTGTTAGACACATCTGCAAAATAATCACCCACTGCCGAGGCTTGAACCTGAGGCCCTGTCAACTACAGCATAGTGTATTACCCCACTAGGCCACTCAGCTCTTAAGTAAAACAGGTGTTTCCATAAACATATCCTGGTTGCCAATGACACACTGCATGTACATATAATGGGAAAATTGGCAGTGTACTTAGGACTGTGACACAGACACCAAACCAGTACACAGTCAAATAAACAATGATGGATGTACGTGAGGCCTGGGATAGCAGGTAAAGCTGTCAACTGCACAGACTGTTGCAGAATGTCCACAGTTGTGCCGCCTACTTTTGGTACAGTTTTTACAAAATCTTTTCTGTGCACTAAAGTACTGGCAAGTCACTACAGATTGAGGTTAGAAAATCATGAGAGACAGTTCAGTGTCACACATCACACCGATCCGAACACACATGGTAATGTGAATCCTGTGTATGCATGCACATATATCTTGCAAATACTCCTGCTGCTGTATGGACTCAGTAGCTCAGTCTATTAAATTCCTGACATGCTGTACATTTTGCCACCCACAGTACTGGGTTTGAATCCAGTGTGTTGCACTTCAGTTGCATGCTTGTGAATACAACAAATAATGAATGAGTCCTGCAATTTTAACAAAAACAGGTTGCTGCTACTGCATTCACTGCTACCCATGTTAGCACATCAAATGCCTGTAGGTAAGGATACACTGCACAAATATGTATAGGCTACCTTTATGACACCTACCACTGCCCGATTGGCACTGTCACATAACATATGTACCTTAAGCACATGCCTCACCTGGACTGTTATGGGTACCCTCACCCTGGGTCTGCTGTAACGACAAAGCTGACACTGCTCCCTCACTGACACATATAGCTTGCCATCCTCCAATGTGTTTTCACTCCCCAGTATGAGTCCTGGACAAAAAGCAGCAGCTGCAGCCTGCAACATATGCAGCAGTATGTTCAGCTACCTGCTACAGACCTACCATACCTCACAACCCCCAAGAACAAGGGATCCACACAACACCCATACATATAGGGGTGGGGGAGCAAAGGTTAAGTGACAGGGACACGTGTCACAGTCTGCCCCTACAAACATACACAGGTGATAGACCAGCAGCTACTGGAGCAGCATGCATATTCTGATATGTATGACGTATGGCACTCACATTTGTCTTCCACCTTACTGTCCTCAATCCACATTACTTAACACTGAACTGCCACATAATCAGAAAGTCATTTGACAATGACCAAACATAGAATGCAAAACTGTGGACATACCACATAAATCTCAACAGTGGACAGTATTTGTACCTACCCTCTGCGATGTTATGGTCTCCACACATCAGTAATGCCCATCTCAAAGACTAGAAAAGGGGCCAAGGCCTACATGAAGGCCTTAAATATTGTACTGTTGTACCATGTCATTGGCTAATGAAAGTGCAACCCAGCTGTTCTGGATGGAATTAGCAAGTCTGAGCCACGGATTGGTGCACAGGCAATCACCTGTTGTTGAGCATTACCTACAAAAGGCAAGCAGATGCCTATGGTATACAGGTCTGTAAATTGCTTTACCAAGGCAGACTGTGATTTTGGAAGCATTTTTCTTCAGGATTTCTGCACAAAAGGATTACAGCACTCTACCAGATATGTAATACAAGTCCCCATATAATGGGAAGTAGATGGGAGGATGCAGTTATGGGGAATAGGGATTACAGCAGTAGGCCTGTAGTACATCTCCGAGAATGACATGTTGGTGATAGTCTGCTGTCCAACAGCTACAGCCATGCCTTTCAACTCTGCCTGCTGTGACGTAGATTACAGCATACCTCTCAACCTCTTAGAGCAAGAAATCTAGGCAAAGCCATAAGTAAAAGTGGGACAAAGGCCAAAAAATAGGGAAACTTTTTAAATATTGTTCTTACAAACTTAGAAAGTTGATAGAATTACAGGTTTTACATTAGCATGAATTTTCTGAAGGGTATGGTGTCTGAAACTCAAATATCTTTCATTATTTTTTTTTATTTGCCAGAAAACCACAATTTACTTAAAAACAGACCAAAAATATGAAGCAAAAATCTGGACATTCTGCAAAAATCTGCACAGTTGAGATGTATGGATTACAGCTGTGGCCCTCTCACTCCCTCCTACAATGGTTGGCTACTGGATTGTGTGTTAGACATAGTGACAGTAAGTAAAGGTGGACACAGCTGGCATATCACATGATGTACTGTCATTAAGCTCCTCTCAGTCTGTGAATATCACACAGGAATAGTTCAGACATTTCACCGGTAACCCTGACTGTCCCTGAAGTACTCTGGCTAGGTCACTGTTCTGTTGACATTTGTATGTCATTGCTTGACAGCTATGGCTACCATAGCTGGTAATCTCATACAGCAGGACTGCTGGTCATAGCCATTAGGAATGGGGGGACCTCAGCGACAGAGTGTACATATTGACCATACAAAATAAGGGTATGAATACAGTAACATATATTACTGTAGCATAACTGTTTTCTGAGGGTTCTGGCATGTGACAGCCAGATTCTTCACATTCTAAGAACAACCCTCAGTTATTGTCAAACCATTTTCCAGGTTTCCACATGTTTCTAGCAGGGGGACCACATATATCAGGCACATGTACACATTCCTCAAACAAGTGTGTACTGGAGAAGTAGGCCACCTACAGGGAAGATACCCTACAGCACGTTTGCATTGCTGTCATTGTGGCATGCAGATGTTGATGGACTGTCCCCATATACTCATAATAACACACACCTATTTGTCGAGCAGTGGCTGTCTGACATGGTACTGGGACATTGGCCATAGGGGACACACCACAGTAGATGGCATCGATGGGAGTGGAGATATACAGCACACTCCATCACAGCACACAGGGACATATCCAGAATTGCTACTATGTTGCTGATATCCACATATATATTGTGTTGATAGATGGCGGGGTATGACATGGGAGGTAGCAGTTGATAGTGCAGGCCAATTTGGATGTGCAGGGTGTGTACATGGTGGAGAGCAATGTATGTGTTCCTGTGATGTGTTCCCCTATTCTTGTCTTTCAGAATATATGTACAGATGGAGGCACCCGCCACACCATTTTCAGCTGCAGAAAATGATGTTATCCTGGATAACCTCAGACTGCATCACAACATGCTGCTGTCCATGACTTGCCAGAATCATGAGCAATGTGAGGCACTGTGGGCTTACCTTGTCCCAGCAGTCAGCCACGTAGAGCTACAGGACAGAAGCTACAAGCAGGTCCACCACAGGGCAACAGACATGGTAAATGCTGCACAGCAAAGGGCTGCTGCTGTGGCCAGGAACTGTGCTGCCACAGGTGGAGGGCCTGCACCAGTAGAACCACTGTCAGCCACAGAGGAATTCCTGGCAAACCTGGTATCAACCACCAGCTCCCAAGCATCCATCACCCCATACATCATGGAGGTGCGTGCCACTGCATCCACAGCAGAGCAGTGTACAGGTAAGCCTACTATATTCATGACTGTAATACTGTATCAGTTATTGTGGCAGCCTCTGCATACCAGTACATGGATGTCAGGTCAGTCTGCATTGGGGGGTTGTTTGTAATGCACACTTGTGCACACATACTCAGAATGTCAGCAATGTAGGCAGTATCACAGTACCTACTGTACATGTTGACATACGCACATATTATCTTATAACAATGCCACATTTGGTATTGCTGACAATACCTCTCCCTGACATCTCCATAGGTATGTCAGCTATGGCTGGAGTCCAACATCCTGTACCTGGTGAGTGTGAATCATATATTCCATAAGACTGTTAAGGGCTGCCATTTTGCTGTATACACCACTGATATGCTTAGCCAGAGTACATTACTTGTATGTTCATTTTCGGAGGGGTTAACTGAAGTGCATTGAATCAGTAATCACAGTAGTGTATGTGCAGGAGCTGTAACATATTTGCACTTATTTTTGTGAAGGTCTATGCAGTTTTCTATACAGGGGGCAGTAGTATGCTCAACACAGGTGCACTGTGTTTTAGGTGTAGGTCTATCACATACACTGACATATCGCTTATCTCACAGGTGTATAGTAGTGGAAACATTAACCAGATGTAACTGAAGTGCATGTGGTTTAAATGGCCTGTCTTGTCTGTGTATGTTGTAGTCTGCTTGTGTGTTGTGCATGGGATCAGAAATAAGATATGTTATGTGTAATGCAGTTATGGCTCCTCACCTGTATGTGTGTGTGTGTGTGTGTGTGTGTGTGTGTGTGTATCACCATACATAATAGTGCAGGTAGTAATGTACTTATTTTGTCTTCCTCCTCACAGGTGACAGTGGGGGGTTGGGTCTGTCCCCCCTCATAACCTGATATCAGTGTCTCATCGGACTCTGATGATGATGGTGGCATAGTGAGGCACAGGTGGGGGTTGCTGGTGGCTGAATATGTCCCATGAGTTGACATCTCACTTCCTCTTCCTTTGTCCCCACACATACCATGTCCCCTGTGGCCACAGATATTGACAGTTAGAGTATGGAGGCATCGAACAGGAGAGTGTGTAAACAATGGCATCGGTGAGTGTAGACACTAGCCATAGCCAGAGAGCTGGTGAGGTCCCACACAGGCAGATTGACAGGGGTGCTCAAAGGAGGACTGCTGCCCATCCACCACCTGTCACATGTGTCACATCATGAATCACCCGATGCATGTTTCAGTCCATGGTTGGAGGCAGAGGCATGTTCTGAATGCAACACCAGATGAATGCTCAGGATCAAGGATGCATCACTGTCTGATATCCAAGACGCCCTCCACCACATTGGTGACACCATGCCTCACTTCACTGATGTAGTGGACAGACGGTGGGGTGACATTGTCAGTCCTTGACTGCACATTGTCTATGCTAGAACATGTGGTGGGAGTAGAGCATCGGACACATAGCCGTAGGTCAGCGACAACATTTGCTGAGAGTCCACGTGGTCATGCACACTCACACTCTCATAGTGGCAGTACCTCCTGCACTACAGAAGGGAGGGTGCTGTCAACACCATGATGTGACAAGCCATGGGCACAAGGTCCTGGGTGGTCCCATGAAGAACAAGGGTCCAGCAGACACCAGTCACTGTCAGCGGCTAGTACCACATCTGACTCTGGGCATGGTGTTACTAGTGCCACTCCTGGCAGAAGCAGTTCCCGGGTTCATGGCCTGAGACAGGGAACTATCCATTCTGCATTGTACAGTCCCCAGCTGTCCAACATACCCATGTGAAGGGCTAGCACATGGCTTGACTGTGCATGCTCACACACTCATACATCACTGTCACATGAAGGTCACCAACAGACACACATGACACCTCTCCATGGCCCAGATGACCAACACCTCTTCCTGACTGCCACACATGATGGCATCTGTTTGGCAGAGCCTAGGCCTCTGGCACCCCCACCACACCCTGTGCATGTGATGATACCTGTGCCACATCCCTGCCATCCATACTATCAATGCAGGGATATTCAACTATGTCTCTGCATAGGGTTACTATAGTACATTACATGACATCATTTAGTGAGGTTGTGTTATGCCATGACAGGTGCTGTATGCTGGGGTGTATCATTAGTACACATCAAAATGTTTGTACCTTTGTTGCATGATGTTAGATTGATGGTGGTGTTGCAGACTGACAGGTGTCTGTCAGTACTTTGTAAGTTTCTTTTGCAGGGATCTGTGTGGCTGTGCTGTAGAGACTTGGTGGCAATACAGTGGCTCAGGATGGCATGGTTGCAAAGCAGGAGTATGACATCAGCAAGCTACGGCTGTATATGTGCATGGTTACCTAGGTGCATATGTGTAGAACAGTTTGTCAGGGGCAATTGGTGCAGACAGCGTAATCCTGCATGCATACCCCGTGACAATGCATCCTACCTTTGATACGTGTCACCTAGGTATTCCATACTTACTAATGTAGGTGGTTGCAGACAGCATTTATGCATAGGTAGATGTGGGCTATTTAGGGCCAACAGCTACTCACAGGGTCTTAAAATGTAAAACCATTGCACACAGATAGGTGAGAAAGACACATTTCTCCAAGAGGGTATATTTACACATGCAGAGTTGTACTTTTTGAGATTAGGGCCCCTACCTATCTAGTAATATAGAATATAGTACTACGTACTTATCGCATGAGCCATGGGGCCTATGTGTTCTGAGAGTGTCTGCCAGTGCTGTTAAGGTGGATGACATCAGCAGCTGTTGACAGAGGCCACTGTTGTGGAGGACGCTAGTCACAGGGCCATAAAATGTTTGACCATTGTACAGACATAGGCTTCATAGGCTTGTCTATACTGCGGTATGGGAAATATGTACACACACACACACACACACACACACACACACACACACACACACACACAGTGGCTGATGTGAGAGTAGAACCCCTACCTACCTATTATTACACACTACAGCTCACAGTACTAGTTGCACATGCCACTAGTTACATTTGGTGTACAAGTGGCTGCAGCACTATGTCACTCTACACCTTTATGTGGCTATATATATGTTACCTCTATCTATCTATCTATCTATCTATCTATCTATCTATCTATCTATCTATCTATCTATCTATCTATCTATCTATCTATCTATCTATCTATCTATCTATCTATCTGTCTGAGTGTGTGTGTGTGTGTGTGTGTGTGTGTGCGTGTGTGTGTGTGTGTGTGTGTGTGTGTGTGTGCCACATACTGATAGATAAGGGTAATCATGTTTGAGGAGAATAGGGAGAGACAAATATATATACATACCTGTCTGTATGCATATTCACATCTCAGTTCTTTAGGCAGAAGAGGCATCAGACATGGGTTGAAATTAGTTAAGTGTAGGAGCATGCCTAGTGTGACTATCAAAACTTACAAGGTGACTCCAGGCCAGACATACCTGTACTCCACTCCAGGATTTTGTGTGCGACAGCCAATTGGCTGCTGCACCTGATTCAACAGTCCAGCACCTCCCTGATATTATGTCCAAGGGAGTCTCCGGCTGTGTGCTGCGCATAATATCTGAGTCATACCTAGGGTGTGTACAGATTGTAATAGACTGTACAGGGTTTTGCATAATATGTCTGGTACATTTTACATAGCAGTGTGATTTTCTGGTACATCAGTGGCAAATCATTATAGATTGACATTAGGAACTGATGACAGACAGTTGATTTACTGACTCCATACACAGCAGGGATCCCATAATACTGGATTAGGTGTTATTCTCTGCACTTTCTATATTTGTGTGGCCACTAGTTAATCCTTCTACTTATATGTGGGCCTTTGTCCCACCCCTGTTCATGGCCTTGTCCATATTTCCTGCTCTAAGTAGTTGTAGGTATGCTGTGACTGGGGTACATGATGTAACACCACGCACAGGGTTACAGACTTCACACCTCTGATTGTACATATTTTGCAGGATATCCAGCATTCTGCCCCATATGTCTGCTCTGCCCCTCTGACAGCTGTGTTTTTTTGGTAATATACTACTACATGGTGCCCACTGACTTGTTGTAGGTACTGACACAGTTATGTGATGGCCTTTATATCCTGCTGCTACTCTGACTTGTTACAACCTGCTTTTATACTAGCCACCTTCTTGGTTACTCAAAGCATGTGTAATGTCCATAGCTGTGGCCCCCCCGTCCCTTCATTGTCTCTGGCATTGTCCAGCTTTCTTGTAGTAACAAATAGTGACATACTGACAATGTGCAGGACTCTTACCATAGGAGTACCTCACATGCAAAATTGTAGGTGCAGCCAGTTTCACACCATGAACACCATAAACCTTGCTAATGTACTTAGCCCGCTAAGCCACACCAGCCACCAGAAAGTGAAGTTTAATTCCTGACACTATCAACAACAAACCGACGTATACATTGACCCCTGCATATTGAGGAAATAGAACATGTTGCCAGGTTGTTTAGGACATCCCTGGGATTGTGTGGTCTGCTGCTATGACCTTGCAAACATACATGTTACTGCATCTGTAGGGGAACACAACTGTGTTGTGGCAAGGGGACTCTATCAATGACTGTCATGCATCTGTCCTATGACCCCACTGTTTGGCATTTCCTCGCATACTGCAGTGGGATTTGCTGCATTGTAGCTTACTGCATATTATGGGGCAGCCAGTATTGGACAGAAAGTTCCTGTTGTCCCACATAGCTGTTAGTTCTCTGCAGGTAGCCCAGTAGTCCAATCTATTCCCTTGCATACATGCAGCAGGTCTATACATATGCTACCATAGTCTAGTACCCCATATATTTTTGTACAGAAGAGTGACTTACGTTATGAATGCAGCAATTGAGATAACAGTGCTTAAGGGCTGACTCCGTCTGATGCACGCAGTACACAGCCAATACATGGTAAGGTACAGGTTATATAGTATGGCTGGCATCCTTTTTACTATGTATGTGAGTTGAAGTGAGGTGTCAGCCCCTAGGACCCTAGGTTGTCAGTACATGTGCTATGCGTTGCCTCTTTGCCAAGGCCAGGGCATACTGGGCATGCCTAAGTCTGCCTATAGGGACAGGCTCTTGGGGTTCCTCTTCTTTCCACCCTGTGGGTGTGGCTGTGGGGACCTTGGCACTGGTGGGGGTTGTGTGTCCCTTCCTTGTAATGATCTTGCCAGAGCTGTTTCTGCAGGATCATATTGTGTAGCATGGCACATACTGTGAACATCTGTGCACATGTGGCTGGAAAGTACTGCAGGGCTCCACCAGATATATCAAGGCAGCAGAACAGTGACTTGAGCATCCCAAACACACAATCTATGTTGTTCCTAGTGTGTGCATGTGCCTCATTATGGCATTCCTCAGTAAGTGTGTGTGCATCTCTGATGGGTGTCATCATCCACGGTTCCAGTGGATAGCCAGCATCTCCCACTAGATGGCCATATGGGATGTCCCCCCTGGCAAACATCTGGTACAGCTGTGATGCATGCCAGATATGGGAATTGTAATAACTGCCAGGGCTCCTGGCAAATACACTCATGATAATATTCCTGGACATTGTACGTGATCTGGCAGTTAATGGAGTGATACCCCTTGTGGTTGATGTAGACTCTACCCTCCTCACCAGGCGGTTCTTTGATGTGTACATGAGTGCAGTCTATGCCACCCAGTACCTCAGGGTAGTGTGCTACACTGTGGAAGAGACGCATACAGCTATCCCTCTTCTCAGTGGTGCGATGTAAATACATGTGCTCACTGGCATGTGTTTGCATGGCAGCCAGGAACTGGTGGGGGTACCCTTGATGCAGATGCCTGTGAGACCCCCATCATGTCCCCAGTTGGTGTTTAAAAGTACCTGTAGCTAGTATAAGGGCTATACAGACCTTTGTTTTTACTGGGATGGGTTCACCTCTGATGGCTTTGTGTCTGAGTTGAGGGTACCAAAGCTCAATGCAAAAACTTCAGCTATTCTCTTTCTCATATCGTCTACTAAGAGGCAATCTCTGCTTGACTTACAAAGCCATGTTTGACCCTGCTCTGTTAGAAATGCTACAGCTAAAGAAATCCCTATCTCTCTGCACCACACGCTCTAGAGACCTTAACCTCATTGCCACAATCAACAGAACATGCTGGAGAGACAGGTCCATAAACAAGAGACTGCCCATGCTCTGGAATAGAATTCCCATATATGTCAAACAGAGCACCTCACTGGCCCTCTTCAAGAGAAATCTTGATGATAAATAGAAAGCTCACCCCGGGGATCACTCCAGTGGCTCTATTTGATATAGGCATTGGGAACTAACATTGAGTGGTATGATGCCAGGGCACTTCTATGGGCTAGGCTTGTAAAGGCTCCAGTGCTATTTGCCTAGTACACACCTATGAACCTATGAGTTCTTGTAGTATGTCCCTGTCCACCCTGCAGTGTTCTACAATCTCCAGCTCATATAGCTCCTGAAAGGTTACCCTGGGCCTGAACACTCTTCTCTTTTTCAGTCTAGGCCTGTTGTCAGCAGCAGCAGCAACACTGCCCTCAGCCTTTAGCACATACAGATGTAGCAGAGTAGCAGCAGCCCCTAGCATTATGTCAGTTAAAATTCCCAAGTGTGTACTCCAATTGTGCAGAGTATGGGTGGAAAATCAGAGTATAGGGTGTATGCATAGTTTATAGTGGTGTGCTGCAGATGCAGCCTGTGTGATTGGCTATGATGCATTCCACCTGCCAGGTATATAACTGAGGGGTTTGAAAGACCCAGTGTTAGTGGAGCAGGTCTTATCAGTAATTTAGACATGATTGGCTTTCCTTTCCCTGCTAAACACTGCGGCGCTGCACACAAACCCACAAAGCTGGTGTAAACACTGCTCAACAGTCTGGATACACCCCTCCCATGCGTGTGCATGCTCAGCATAGCTTAAATCAGCTAAAAAAACATGCCCTGCAGCAAAATAAAGCTTAGCAGCACTGGACACACTCCCTTGCTTAGCTTAGTGGCACACTGCACAAATGGGCACCGATGAGCTCCAATCTGCTTAAATATATAGTGGCACACCCCCTATTCACTGTCAGCTAGCTGTTCTGCAGACACCAACATTGTTCTGGGGCTACACGGGTTTTTTCTGCAGACACAGTGACCCACTTTTGCTATTCATTAACCCCAGCTCATTTGCATACAGTTCCTTGTACATAACTTGGATACTTCACTATTCCAGGCCTGCCTCCTTAGCAACCACAGATATCTATCATTGTACATACTGCATGCAGGGCCCTATAATGCATTATTCTCACTTATGTCATCTTTTTACTTTTTAAGATTTCTAGTATATTTTTTTTTTGCATAACAGCATGTTTGTGCACTGCTGCTCGCCGTGTAAACATAATATGTGTATTAAAAAAACAACATTGTTTTATATTATTTTGCATTAGTTTTTGGACTCACAGGGAATAGTCTTGCACATATCTGTGCCTACTATGACATTTCTGACCTTCTAATTAGGCTGTTATAGCCCCTGTTTAATTTTTACATTTCTGTACATGGAAATTTTCCGTGTACACTTCTAGCACCAACATGGGTTCTGCACAAATACCTATCTGCTTCCTGGATTGCAAAACAACCTCATTTGTATGCAGTTCACTTGGTTATGAGGTGATCTGCATGCGACCGACACTTCCATGTCCGCATACTCATGCACACCTCTCTGCTTTGTTTAATGGATCATACAGCTGCTTAATTCCATGTTAGCTGCATGCCACTCTGCCTACATGGAAAATCACTCCATGTAGGCTTTACTGAATTCCCCCAATGTCTTTTTTTAAAATAAAGAACCCTAACTCTTTTTGATAGGTGCCATGGAATCTTTTACATCCACCTGAGTTATCACCAACTCAAGCAGATGGGCCCTCGGTTTAACATCTTATTGGAAGAAAAGCACACTCAGGTGTGCAGTGCTCCCTTTATGCTGCACTGCAGTATCAGCAATCGATGTACCTTGTGTGGAAGTAGAATCCATGGCCTTCTGCACTAAAGGCAAGTGTGCTGCTACCTGTTGTGTCACTGAGACTGCAGTGTTAATCTGAAATGTTGGTGATTTTTATTGGTGGTATAGTTGGCCAAATTATGTAACCATTGAACTTCAGCATATTGACTGTTACATTGTTCAGTTTTTCCCCTTTCTACATGGTTGTGTGACCCTGGAGTTAGTATTAATAATTAATGGGGATATGGAGGTGGAGCCCCCCCAATATACATTTCTTTTTTTGTTTAAGTTTTTGGTAATCACAAATGTAACCTATTGGTTTGCATTTGCAATTTCCTTTTCTAGATGATTTAGTTGGTGATAAATGGCGATTGCAGATGAATTTGTTAGAACTTTTGTGTTTCAAGCAATCTTGTCTGTGATAAGTCATTTTATTCTCATACACACACATATATACATACACACACACACACACACACACACACACACACACATGATCTCTCTCTCTCTATATATATATATATATATATATGTGTGTGTGTGTGTGTGTGTGTGTGTGTGTGTGTGTGTGTGTGTGTGTGTGTGTGTGTGTGTATATGTATATATATATATATATATATATATTATGTTTCAGTTAAAAGCCTAATAATCTAGACATATTCTACTAAATTACCTCATTGGTGGAAGTTATTGTCTAAATGATGGGAATAAAAGAAAAACAAATGTTTACTAGGATGACAATCTTCACCTACACTTCCACATGATACCCCAACATCAGAACTAAAAATATATAGTAACTTTGAGATTGTACAGCATTTGGGAAAAGGAGAAACTTTCTTAAACCACTGTTTGGCCTCTACCTTCTCCTGATGGAGGAAGAAAAAATACTGCTAAGAAGGATACTGCATCAGAAATAACAATAGTCATGTCTGACTCGTTAGCACAGAATATTATTACTATTACTGTTTATGTAACACGCTTGGGAATGGATGATTTTGTGATGGAGATGAAGAATCGATAATGAAGATTTTAGGAATATACTATAGTATGATCCAAGGTAGTAGGACTAGGAGAAGAAATCAGATAAAGAAAACAATGGATGAAGCAAAGACTTAATAATAATATTAAAAAGCACTAATATCTCAAATACATTATGTCAGTTTGCAAAACTTGAGTAAGCTTCCTCGTATACAAGGCTGGCCTTAGGCATAGGTGAACTAGGCTGCTACCTAGGGTGCTGGGCAGCCGACAATATTAGGGGCATATTTTTCATTCTTACTTTCCCGTTTTTTCTTTTAAATTGTGTCAGCAAGTCTGTGAGAGGGCATTGTAAAGTTTGCACGATATCTCTCTTCGGCCTGTAGCTGTTATTAGAAGAAAACATTAATTCTTCATTTTTTAATTGAGCAGAGAATGCCAAGGAATGAGAGCGATACAGTTGGAACATTTCTTGGTGCCCCCCCCAGCACATAGCTTTCCAAGCTGTTGTTTGAAACTTCTAGAAACTCTTCCCCTCCTTAACTCTTCATCTAGCAACAGAATTTAGTTCCACTTAAAAATGTTTAGTTTTTTGAGCTGTCAGTGGCTGTGATTGGCACATCAGAGATGCTCCTGTGCTGTCATGCCACTGACAGTTTACCAGTGCAGGCAGACAAGACAACCAGAGAGGCTAAAAAAGAAGTGACACTTTGCTTCTCAATATTTCCTTAACTGAAAGCCTGGCTTGAGATAGGATGAGAGGCTGACATTGCTGAAAAATTGGTTATTTCCATGTAGTGGTAAAATGGTGTGGCTATCTGCTGAATAACTGATGTGAGTGCACAGCAGAGGTGCCATTCTTTTTCATGTTATTTGAAGTTGAAGTGCGAGACTAGCACTGTATCTCTCAACCGTTTATCATAAGAAATCAGAACAAGGCCAAAAGTAATGAGGGTATAAAGACTGAAAAACAGGGACATGTTTTAAATATTGCTCTTGTAAATTTAGAAAGTTGTGAGAATATTAGGTTATGCATTTGCATGCATTTTCTGAAAGATATGAAGTCTGAAACTCAAATGTCTGTCATTATTTAATGACTTCAATGCTCAATGGTTTGGCAGAAAACCACAAATTTTCTGAGTAACAGACCTAAAAATATGAAGCAGAAATCTGGACATTCTGTGAAAATCCAGACATTTGAGAGGTATGACTAGTACTAGCTGAAGGGTCTATATTACCATCTTGAATGGTAAAAATGTCGAACGCTCACATGAGTGAAAACGGACTAAAACAAACTTGTTTTTTGGGATCGCGGTACAGTGAGGATTGGGATATTTGCCCTTTCCTCACTGTAGTGCGACCTCAGAATTGGAATGTATATTTATCGGTGGTGTGGGGGGGGGGCACAGCCCTCCACAATAGCAAGTTCGTTTTAGTCTATTTTCACTCATGTGAGCGCTCGACATTTTTACCATTCAAGACGGTAATATAGACCCTAGCAGAAGGCAGTTTAAAGAAAGGAAAAGATTTTTATATTTTAATTTTGATCTGGTCAGCCATTCATGTATTCTGTTTAAGTGAAGAGATGCGGTTTTGTTGCTTTTTTAACTGATTATTTAATGAAATTTAGCTGACTTTGTTTGCAAGAAGGATGTTTTGCCATCTGTTAGACTGCTAATAGGGGTGCAGTGTTCCATAACTTGAAATGGTGCCTCCATAACCTTATGAACATTAATTTAATTTTAGGACCCTAAGGTCCTGGTACCTGTTTCATCAGTACCTTGCAAACCCACCAGGCATGCTACTGACTGAATATTATATTACTTCATATTCATTTTTCCCTGAGTAACCACAGTATTTTTATTTGCAGTAGCCAATATTTTTTCATGGTAAAAAAACATATGAAGTAAAGATGCTCATTTCTATGACCTTCATTTTATGTATAGAAAACTCTTCTTTTACAGGTGACTACAAATCCTACTCAGCCCACTGCCTTTATATACAGAAACATTAATTATGATTGCAAATCACAATGGATTTGCCCATCTGGTCTGCTTACTTCCCTGTTGACTGACTGATTTTAATTACAAAAGATTTACAGATAAATTTTCCCCCTTTCTAGGGCTCATAAGTGCTCAACCAGATATTCTGGGAAATATTTCTGGATTTGTTATTTGTGTGGTTAGTTGGAATGAGGGGAATGGTGTTGTGAGAACTGTTATTACTATTTACAATAATGCTGGCAGTGATCCACCAGATATTTTAGGCAATAGTCGGATGGGGCAGTGGTGCAGCAGTTAGCATTGTTGCTTCACAACAACAGGTTCTCCAGTTTGAATCTCAGCTAGGGTGCCTTCTGTGTGGAGTCTGTATGCCCTCCTTGCATTCATGTGGGTTTCCTTTGGGTGCTCTGGCTTCCTCCCACATTCCAAAGACATGTGTCTGCAGCATTTCTCACTGGGCCTCTGCTGAAAATGGGCTCTGTCCCAGTCAGACTTTCCAGGTAATCAAATGTTAAATTAAAAATAAATAAACACTTCTGGCTTTGTGATTTCTTTGTCAGCTTGATACTATGCTGGTGAAATTAAACTACATAGCCATCAGATATAACTGCTGGGTGGGGTTTGGGTTCGATTGGGTAAAAGTAATCTTGTCTTTGCTCAGTTTAAGCAGTCACTATCTGGCTTTGAAGGACTACTGTGCTTTTGTGAGAAGTAAGATGGACTACTTAATTAGACACCTGATATTCATGGACAGACTGGGTATAATTGCTGCAACTGTCTTCTGTGGAAGAAAATAACTAGCTGCCTGTTTATTATTTTGACTTTGCAGTACTAATATGATTATGCAAAGCAATGTGCAATATTTTAATGTGTGGCAACTATTTGTTTACAACCTTATTGACTTCTTTGAATCAGTCTCCAGAGCCATGGACAAGGGTAAGGTGGTCCACACAGCCTATCTAGACCTTGCCAAGGCCTTTGACACCATCCCCCACTCTGGAATCATAGATAAACTTACTAAGTTGGGCATTAATCCCTATGTCACCCAATGGGTTGCTAAATGGCTTACTGATAGAACCCACACTGTAAAAGTAGCCGAATCCAAATCCAGCTCCAGACAAGTGACAAGTGGAGTACCTCAGGGTTCAGTCCTGGGGTCGCTCTTGTTTGGCATCTACTTCTCTGAAGTACAGGTCAACACTAAGGGACTCTGGCTAACAAAGTTTGTAGATGACTGCAAACTGGGAGCCATTATTGAATCCCCAAATGATGTGGATACTCTACAAAAGGGACTTACAGAAACATATGCTTGGTGCCAGAGCCATGGGCTCAAGCTCAATGCCAAGAAATGTATTGTTATCCCCTTTGGGAAAAAACATGTATCCATGAATTACCATATAGGTGGCAGTACACTAAACACAGAAAGTGTGATGAGAGACTTAGGGACACAGGTGGACAGTGGTCTCACCTTCGATAACCACATCGCCACAACAGTCAGGAAATCCTTCTATGTGGCACACCTCATCACGAAGGGCTTTTCATCCAGAAAAAGGAGGTCATTGTCCCACTGTACTCATCCCTCATTAGACCCATTATAGAATACAATGCCCCATTTGGTATGTACCTCTCAAGACATCTGCAACAACTGGAAAGGCCTCAGAAATACCTCACTAAAAGAATCACAGGCCTAAAGCAGATGCCCTACGCTGACCGCCTTAAAAACTCCAGCTATACTCGGTCGCATATCGCCTACTCAGAGGCGATCTCTGCTTAACATACAAGGCCATGTCAAACCCAGAGCTGTTGGACATGCTACACTTAAAGAAATCCCAATCCCTCAGAGCTACACGCTCCAGGGATCTAAACCTTGTCATTACAATAAACAAAACATGCTGGAGGGATAGGTTCCTGACCCAGAGACTCCCCAGACTCTGGAATAGATTGCCCATACATGTCAAGCAGAGTGCCTCTTTGGACCTCTTCAAGAGGAACCTTGACGATTGGATGGGAGAAAGGAAATTCACCCCAGGGATCACGTCAGTCACCCTGCTAGACAGGGGTCCAGGAAAGTAAATAATGTGGGAAGAAATAGCCAGGGAATTGTTATGGCTAGGCTTGTATAGGCCCTAGGGCTAATAGCCTAGTACCACTCTATGAACCTATGAACCTATATACATCACACTGTCATCCTGTCAGACGTCTGAGTTGTACATTGAAGTGGCTATCACTGATTGGTGGAGCTTATCTGGATGAAAGTAACTCACTCTTTTGTCACCTGCATGGTTTAACAGTCATCTCTGAAAAATAAGGGTTAAATGTTCACAGAATACCCAGACCTTCATAACTTCTTGGTGCTGCTGGCCCCACACACGAAGGCTATATAAGTGGATTTTTGACATGGGCTTAGTAATTGCCTGTGCCCTGAACCTCATCTTGTCTAAAACCAGCCCTGCTCATGGGTTTACACAGAAGGTCCATTGTACGTGTGTGTGTGTGTGTGTGTGTGTGTGTGTGTGTGTGTGTGTGTGTGTGTGTGTGTGTGTGTGTGTGTGTGTGCGCGCGCATGGGGGGAAGAGTGACTTTGTCAATATTTCTTTAACATTCATCCCAAACCTCATAGATCACTATATCTTGTGTTGGGCTGGGGACAGAGTGGTCATTATTTCTTTAACATTCCTCACAAACTTCAGAGGGGTGCACAGAGAGTTACTATAGCTTAAATAGCAGCACTGTACTTTCTCTAGAAGTAGCAAGTTGGAGATATTATTGCAATCTTTTTTCTTCATTATCCTCACAATCAAGCATATGATGCATATACAGGTGGATATCTTTTGGGGAAGAATAAATAAGCATGCTATTTATATATGTCTGACAGAATGTATGTTATGTTCTATATGTTTTTTAACTTTTGTATTAGTTTGACATCAGAAAGGTACACAGAAGGTGGCAATCTTTTGGGTGGTAGGGGGTGAAGAGGCATGCTGTATATAAATATGACAGCTACAACTTAGAATATGACTGTGGACATTTGTGCCTTACATTTAATACCAATTTACCACCAGGGGAGGATGCAGAGAGAGTGATTACCTATTTTGAGGTGGGGGATAAGGAACAGGTACTATTCCCAGATATATATATCCTCAATAGTATTTATCTTCTCAGTTAATTGTGAACTGGTGTTTGGTCAGGTTTGACCATTAACAGTTGGGTACAACTTACTTCCTCTTTGAAATAAAAAGTCAAATTAAAATTCTTTTCTGTGCACATGATTTTTGTTCAGGCTATCATTGGATCAAAAGGGTGAACCCACCCCCCTGTAAAATGCACCTCAAAAATATGCCTTCTGCATTCCCAACAGTATTGCAGTATTACAGTCAAATTATCTAGGCATCTAGAGAGAAAAAAATGGATCATTAAACTGGGTGGGCTTTTTCCACCCAGACTAAATGAATATTTATGAGGTAACCAATCACGGTATGTATTAAATTTGTAGTGATGTATAAAAGGAACAAGTGAATGTTTTTGTCTTTAACACTGATGAAGTCTATGAAACTATTCTAGCCAAAACCAGTCTGTTCTTTTTGTTCTTTTTATTTAATATAATAAATATTTGTATATATTTTCACAGCACACAGTTTGCTGGCTTATCATTTCTTCTGGCTTTGTTATTTTGAGCTGTGCAATTACCTACAGGCAGGGACCCTTTTTGATGTGACACATTTTCTTTCCTTGCTGTGGGTCTGTGGACTGCTGCATGTTCCGGTCATGCCTGCCTGAACTACTGTGATTGGATTTAATATAATAATGTTAAATATAGTTATCCACCATCTTTGATCCATGAGGTTATGGGAAAGAGTAGTGGAAGCTAGGTTAAGAAGGGATGTGATGATTAGTGAACAGCAGTATGGTTTCATGCCGGGAAAGAGCACTACAGATGCGATGTTTGCTCTGAGAGTGTTGATGGAGAAGTACAGAGACGGTCAGAAGGAGTTGCATTGTATTTTTGTAGACTTGGAGAAAGCATATGACAGGGTGCCTAGAGAGGAGTTGTGGTATTGTATGAGGAAGTCAGGAGTGTCAGAGAAGTATGTAAGACTGGTACAGGATATGTACGAGGGTAGTGTGACAGTAGTGAGGTCTGCGGTGGGAGTGACGGATGCGTTTAAGGTGGAGGTGGGGTTACATCAAGGATCAGCTCTGAGCCCTTTCTTATTTGCAATGGTGATGGACAGGTTGACAGACAAGATCAGACAGGAGTCCCCATGGACTATGATGTTTGCAGATGACATTGTGATCTGTAGTGAGAGTAGGGAACAGGTGGAGGAGACCCTGGAGAGATGGAGATATGCTCTAGTGAGAAGAGGAATGAATGTCAGCAGGACTAAGACAGAATATATGTGTGTGAATGAGAGGGAGGATAGAGGAATGGTGAGGATGCAAGGAGTAGAGGTGGTGAGGGTGGATGAGTTTAAATACTTGGGGTCAATAGTTCAGAGTAACGGTGAGTGTGGAAGAGAGGTGAAGAAGAGAGTACAGGCAGGATGGAGTGGGTGGAGAAGAGTGTCAGGAATGATTTGTGACAGATGAGTACCTGTAAGAGTGAAAGGGAAGGTCTACAAGAGGGTAGTGAGACCAACTATGTTATATGGGTTGGAGACAGTGGCACTGACAAAAAGGCAGGAGTTTGAGCTGGATGTGGCAGAGTTGAAGATGTTAAGATTTGCACTGGGTGTGACCTGGATGGACAGGATTAGGAATAAGTATATTAGAGGGTCAGCTCAGGTTGGAAGGTTTGGAGACAAGGCCAGAGAGGCAAGATTATGTTGGTTTGGACATGTGCTGAGAAGGGATGCGGAGTATATTGGGAAAAAGATGCTAAGGATGAAGCTACCAGGTAACAGGAAAAGAGGAAGGCCTAAGATAAGGTTTATGGATGTAGTGAGAGAGGACATGCAGGTGGTTGGTGTGACAGAGCAAGATGCAGAGGACAGGAAGAAATGGAAACAGGTGATCCGCTGTGGTGCCCCCTAATGGGAACAGCCGAAAGAAGATGATGATAATCCACCATCTTTGATCCATTGCCTTTGTTTATGCAAAGAGTTGTGGTCATCTTGCAACAGTGATGTAAGCTGCAGGAGATTTATTTTTGTTATTTTCCATTATATGTTAGAGCCGTTGAGTGACTGTTTATCTACAATATGGCTGGAGGCCTGTATTAGCAGGGGATTCTATACACCCTGCTTTCTACAAACATATATCTACTTTGAGCGTGCTATTTAATAGACTAGAGTGTTTATTGAGGAGCCCATTGGACATTGGTAACTGTTTTTCTTTACCTTTTGGATCTGAGTGTGCATTATCCCCTACATTTGATTTCTCATGTTGGTAGCATTGCTTGGAAGTAGTTTACTCTTCAGGGTGTTATTATTTCAATGACTGGACTTATAACATCAATATTATAGGTGTTCATCCAGCATTTGTGGTCCATTTCTGTTGCTTAGATATAGTGTTGCATTTATCTTGAAACACTGATGCAAATTGCAAGGGATCTATTTCAGATACTACACGTTGAAGCCGTTGTGGGATTTATTAACTATAATACAGTTGGGGGTCTGTACCAGCACGGATTTGCCTCTCACAAACATACATCTATTTTGGGTGTACCAGTCATTTAACAAACTAGAGTGTTTATTGAGGAGTCCATCGTACATTGGTATCTGTTATTTTCTAATTATCGGGTCTGTGCATTGCTTGGAAAGGGGTTTACTCTTCAAGCCGATAACATTGCTTATACGATATGCCCAACAATGGCACTTCACTGTGGCTAATCACCATCTTGGATTAACTGTAACCAATTTATTTTACCAACCACAGCATTGTTTGTGGTTTGTGTTTCCAGCTACAGTTTTGGACATTTAGGTCTCCGAATAGATTCATTTTTGTGAAGGAGTGGACAACAGCAGTGACTATGGACTGGCACTTAATTCATTTCGTATTAATAACCTTATGATTATGCTATTACTTGTTTTGATTGTATGTGCTTTCACTTGGGATCCTACGAACTGATTTTAATTATTTGTATACTGTATGCTTGTAATGTATACTTTCTAGGACAGTCAACTGTTCTTATTTTCAGTTATAATTCTATGGAAGCTATTTGTTTTTGTTCGTTTATCTAGAATTTCACTCCCAGAGTACCACTGTACATCTAAAAGCCACCCTATGCTAAAAACTGATAATACAGGATATATTGGGACCATTCATATTAACTAAGATTAACACTAATATTATACCCATTATGCTATCAGTGGATGGGCCACTTTTTATGGGGTTTTGTGTTTGCTGTACTGTATTAGTGATTACTATCCTATTCTCTTGGTACACTATTAGGAGGACTAGTTCTGAAAACTTCTCATATCTATTAGTATTCTACTATATGGTTTTCATTAAGGGTGCCTTGTTGTGGTTGTTGAGGTACTATCTCTTGATCTAACACCAACCAGATTTACAAATAAGATTTTACATCGATTGGGTCTGGTGGATGTGGTATTGCCCGATTAATGATCTTTCCAGGATTAATTGTTCCTACTGGTAGTTCTAGGTTATTTTTTGATGCTTTTAGCAGCTGACGCTGGATGATGAACAACTTGTAATAATTGCAAGGGCCATTATTGTCCACGCTAATTATATATGCTATATAATGACCAGAACTGGTTATTATTGTATACATCATTTTGATGTTTGTGTGGACATGGCATTGCATTGAGAATAGACGTCTTTCTGAGTAACAGCATTTTTACTGTTTTGTGGGAACATACTTTGGGCAATCAACAGCAACAATTTATTATTACGTATATAAGGGCAAGGGCCACTGATATTCACCATACTGTTTGCACAATTATTAACCATGTGGAGATAGCATTGTCAGTTTTTATTGGAAAACTATTGGGTTAGGATATATATGCGTATTTTGACAAGGGCTATTATGGTCTACAATTAGTGTAAAACACATATTACTATTGATATTTTTTGTTTTTGAACAATTCTCATTTGGATTTTGGTTGTTGGTTTGATCAAAAAATGTTCTCACAACAGGTTGCACCTTCTATAATTGTTTATTCCTACCACTGATAGTGTGCCACATGAATATGGACTTAACCAGGATTCTTGCAAGATTATCCTCTGATAGGAAGGATTTGGGTATATTTGGACTGGAAAATGATAACAATGTTGGGAATAATACCATTAATTTTAGCCCAGAGAACAATTGTGAAGGCCTGTTTCAGCAATTGAATAAGAACATGAGATCCTTAAGATCTAATGTCTGGCATTGTAAACTTTTTAAAGCATATATGGCCAAGGGTATATCGCCAAGAGGTCTAAGGGTAAAGATACAGCCCCTGGTTCATGACATAGATGCTGAATTAGCCAAAGAATGGTCAAGCATACAACAGCAAACCTCTATGGGGTTTGTAGAAGCACTAGCCAGATACCATGAATGTGTAATAGATAAGGAGATTGTAAATATCACCAAGTTATGTGAGGAGACCAAGGTCTATGAGTGCCAGTCCTTCTATACTGCATGTCTGAAGAAACTAAGCACAGACCTTTTCGGCCTGGAACAACAATTACAGGATAGAAAGGTCTGCAAATTTCAACGTGATCAACTGGATTATGATAAGGGTAATCCTTTTAGCTACAACAAACATGTCAGGTTTGAGGGGGGTACTAGTAAGACTAGCCAAACCACCAAACTCAAACGCTCCAGATCTATACTTAAAGAACGAGGGATGTACACGGATTAGTCTGTGGCAGATTCCTCCTCAGGCACAGACCTGGACATGCAGCAGACCCCTGATTCACCCACCCCTAAAAGGAACAACACAGCAGCCGCTACAGGCCTTACAAAAGAGCAAGGCGGAAGCACAACAAAAATAAACAGCATGGAGGGGCTATTGGAACTCCTTACCAAGAAATAACTGAGTGTAATAACACCAATGTGCTAAATATTTCTAATGTTGCTTTGACTGATACACAAACATGTTTACTTAATAAAGGTCTCAGTTTTATCCCCGTTTTTTTTGTTTTGGAGGATGTGTTAGCACAGGAGGTTATGGCATTCTGTAGATTACTGAATCTTAAGTTGCATTTTCATGACAATGTCTCCAATATGGACTCTGATAAAACATTTACATATCATAAATCTAGTTTTGTCCCACCGATGCATCATAATGTTCATCTTTTTCAATCCTGTGTGCTCAAAGATCTACACTTCAACTATAGGGGTAGTGATATCAAGGCAAATAATCTCTCAAAGACTGATATAGAAAGCCTACGTGAGTTGATTGCTAATAAGGAATTGGTGATTCTCTCTGCCGATAAGGGTGGGGCTGTGGTAATTATGAATTGGCAGCAATATGATGCTAAAGCACAAAAACAGCTTATGGATGACAGATACTGCAATATGCCTCTGGACCCTATATTTATGTTTAAAAAAACAGATAGATGAGTTTTTAGGGTCAGCATTGCAGGAGGTATCATTACTGACAAAACTAAACACCATCCCACAGTATCAGACCCCCAATAGCCAATACATATACTTTCTTCCAAAAATCCACAATGAGCCCCTTAATCCACCAGGCAGACCCACTGTTTCTGGGAATGGTTCACTTATGGAGCCCTTGTCCCAATTCCTTACGATGCACCTCCAGCCTCTGTTGAAATGGGTTAGATCCAGGATTCGGGATACCACAGAGTTTTTGGACATTGTCTCTGGGATGCAACTTGAAAAGGGTTGTCTTCTTTGCACATTAGATGTATGTGCACTTTACACAAACATTCCTCATGGGCAGGCCTTGATGCATTAGAATATTGGTTATGCAAATCCAGTCTGTATGAACCCAGTTTTAACACCTTCCTGATATGTTTAACTGAACATGTGCTAACCAAAAATGTCTTTTCCTATCAAAATCAATGCTATTGGCAGGTGCAGGGAACAGTTATGGGGGCATCTTTTGCCCCATTTATGCAGACCTTTTCATGGCCTATGTGGAGGAACACATTATTTATGATGTGACACATAATATCTGTTTGGATGAAATGGACATATGGAGGAGGTACCTGGATGATTGCTGGATGGTGTAGAGGTCAGATGTGGATTACCTAATAGAATTTGTAGGTTATTTGAATGACAACAAATGGGGTTTTCAATTCATGGTGAATTACCACACAGAATACATCACTTATTTAGGTGTTTTGGTTAGTAGGAATGAAGAACAGGAAATGCAATTGCACTCTCCAGCCCATACCTCTCAAGCTATCATCCCACTTCTCTCCTGGCTAACCTCTTTTACCTACCTAACCTCTTTAATATACTCAGCATAGATACCTAATTAGTAAATCCTGATTTTATGCTATAAGCCAGTATTACCTCCTGAACAATTGAAATTGTTAACATTTTATTATTTTATTGCTGTTATTTGTAATACAACTGTCTCTGATTTTTTATGTAATTAAACTGCTGTTTCCTGCTGGAACTTTTCTCCCCAGGCCTCCACTGAAAACGGGCCCCCAAGCCCAGTGGACCTCCCCGGTAATTAAACTGAAATAAATAAATAAATAAATAAGATTGCACATTACAAACTGATGTTTTCCTTAAATTCACACAGTATAATTCCTTACTCCACACATCCAGCTTTCATCCTCCCCATATTACCAGAAATATTCCTAAATCCCAGTTTATCAGGATGAGGCGTATTTGCTCACAAGAGTCCTCTTTTGAAACTTTCTGGAAGGATATTGTTAATAGGTTTTGTGTAAGAGGCTACAAAATGAGTTATGTCCTAGGAGCTAGTAACTGGGCTGCAACCCTTAACAGGGAGGATTTACTTAAATATAAGGACAAGCATCAGGGACCTAGTTCTGTTATAGGATTCACAACCACATATGGCAGGAACACCGAGACAGTGATTAACAGTGTACAGAGACACTGGAATATATTGCTAGCTGATAACACCCTATCACAATTTCTTGGGGATACATGTAATTTTTTGTTCCATAAAGGAAAGAATTTGGGTTCAGATTTGAGCCATTACAAATGGGTGACCAGGTCCATCTCCACAGGTAATACTCAAATAACACTTTTAGGGGATAGATTGACTGGGTGCATGCCTTGTGGACACTGTAGCCACTGTAATAAAGTTATCAAGTCCAAACAATTTTCAAGTAGGAATTCTGGTGTTGTCTTTGACATTGGTTTCTTTGCAAATTGCAGTAGCAATTGGGTAGTCTATCTGGCCTCATATAGTTGCTCTGCATTTTATGTAGGACAGACCTTAAGGCCACTTAGATTGCAAATTTCTGAGCATTTAAGTGAGATTAGACATAAGAAAATCAGCAATGCTTTGTATAAGCACACTATAAAACACCCCACAGCTTCATTCAAGTTTTATGATTATTGACAGGATCATGGGTAACAGATCCAAAAATGTGGGATGGCATTCTATCTTGGACACTAGAGAGAAAAAATTGATCATTAAACTGGGTGGACTTTTTCCACCCGGGCTAAATGAATATTTATGAGGTAACCAATCACAATATGTATTAAATTTGTAGTGATGTATAAAAGGAACAAGTGAATGTTTTTGTCTTTAACACTGATGAAGGCTATGAAACTATTCTAGCCAAAACCAGTCTATTCTTTTTGTTCTTTTTATGTAATATAATAAATATTTTTATATATTTTACAGTGCACAGTTTGCTGGCTTATCATTTCTTCTGGCTTTGTTATTTTGAGCCATGCAATTACCTACACACAGGGACCCTTTTTGATGTGTGACTTGCATTTCCCCAAACTTTAGGTATATAGTTTTATGCTACTGCAACAGTGATCTATTTGAACATCCACTTGTTATAAGTTTACACAACTGTACTTTAGTTGGCAAGTAAATTTTTAACTGAGTTTTCTAAGCATTGGATCTCCTGTCTCATGCTCATTTGATCCAATCTTCTAAACCTACACCTGACTGTATGAATTTATTTATTTATTTTTATTATTTTACATTTGTTAACCGGGCTAGTCTAGCTGGATATATGTCCATTTTCAGTAGAGGCCCGGGGAGAAAAGCTCCTCACATAAATCAATTACAATGAGACATATAATAAAAGTACAGTAAGGATATACCTTTAGTAATAAGAATCACAATAACAAATAACAACAACAACAACAAATAGCTAAGGCATGCTAATAAAAAGTATACTAGGTCATTTGTAGCGTCACAAATAAAAAAAGCTTAGGATTAGCAAATTTTTGATAAACTGTTGGAAAAAAAAGAATTAATACAGGACATATGAAGAGATAAAGAAGAAGTGCAAGGGAGGAGAAGAGTGAGATGCAAAGGTCTAGTAAGGAGAGGAGAAGGAGAAGGAAAAGAGGAGAGGGTAGAGAAAAGGTGAAGTGGGACAGAGCATGAGAGGAGAGCAACAGGGTGAAGAGAAGAATGTGTATTTCTGGTTAGTAAAAACAGAGAAAAGTTATGGTAGAGAAGGGGAATGAAGACGCTTAGTCAGGAGTCCTACAGGAGCAAAGCCAGTGATTTTGGAAGTGCAGTTTGATTTTTTGTTTGAAGAGTGGTAAGGAGGGGATTAGAGTGATATCAGAGGGTAGCTGATTCCATGTCCTACCTACAGTATTGGTGAATAGAGAGTCACCAGCTAAGTTATAGGATTTTACAGATTTGGTCATGAGTTTAGAAGAAGATCGAAGGGAGGTAAGATTATTATAGGGGATTAAAAGTTGAGAAAGTATAGGGGTGTTGTCAGGTTGGTAAAGTATCTTGTGGGCAATGGTAAGTTGTGAGATCATAATGCAGTTTTGTAGCTCAAGCCAGCCTAGGAGTTTTAGGTTATGACAGTGATGTGTTCTAAAAGGGTTACTAGTAGCAAAATGGGCAATACTATTGTAGCAAGTTGCTAGTTTATTTAGGTTAGTCTTTTTAAGGTTAGTGAAAATAGGTGAGGCGTGAAAGAGAGTAGATATCAGATGGGAGTGGGCGATAGTTGCTCTGGAAGCAGGTGTAAGAAATGGTTTAATGCGGTATAATGATCCTATTTTTTTGTTAACAGTTTTGATGATATTATTGATATGTTGATCAAAAGTGAGATTGTTGTCAATGGTTATTCCTAGCAGTTTAGTTGTTGTGTCAGGGGAGATGACAGTGGTATCATTAGATAGGATGTTGAAGTTTAATGGGCAGGCTCGAGTGGTAGGAGTAAAAAGGAGAAGTTTGTTTTTTTTAGCATTGAGGAGGAGGTACCGTCTAGTAAACCAATTTTCTACAGTGTTGAAAGTAGTTTGAGTTAGAGACAGTAGTTCTGAAGAGGTAGATGCTGAACAGATAATAGTGGAGTGAATGAATAGTGGAGTGGAATGAATGATAAGTTTTTGATCCCATTTAGGTATTTTTTTATTTTTTTCAGAAGACATGCAACAGGTATTAAGGCATGTTAAAGAATGTTAGAAAACCTGCTACTAGAAATGCATAATTTGCAAAGTGGAAGAGATTTTCTAGTTGGTGCCACAACAGAGACCAAGATCTATTCTAGGTAGTGGCTTCAGAAGTTCTCCAGTACCTGTGTGAGTTGTTCAAATTAGGCCTGTCTTACACATCTACCAAAGTTCATCTCTTGGCCATTTCTGCTTGTGTGTGGGCGAAGAAGGTACCCAACAGCTTTAGCGTACTGGCTGGACATCCAATATCCTTGGCAGGCTATATCCCATATAGCTCTGTGCAACTGCAACAGTTATCTATTTGAAAATCCACTTGTTATGGTAAGTTAACTTACACAACTGCACATTATTTGGCCAGGTAACTTTTTATATGAGATTTCTAACCACTCTCATAATAAAATGCTCTAACAACAAAGTGAGTTAATAATATTATCTTTTTTAGAAAATGCACATTCATAAACCTCACAAATATTGAGCTACCATTACTGCACATGCGCCCAATTAAAAAAAAATAAGAACAGACAGCAAGAAACTCTTCATACAGTCAAACAATGCCCCTGCAAATCTATTTACCGTCTCCATTTCCCAGTACCTAAATGCCAAACCATCTGATGTGCTCTAAAAGCTCTTTCTGACAGCTGTAAAAGAAATGCCAGCCTCCACAAGTTTAAAGTTCAAAAAATGTAGACGGCACTTTCAGAGCTGCCAAACATGTAAATATAATAAATTAATTATTTGTATGTTTGAGGTGAGGGTTACATGCGATTTCATGTGTTTGGGTGTATGTGAATTTTTTTTTAAGTCACAGCTGCAGTCAGAACCATATCTCTCAACCTCTTTACTCAAGAATTTTAGACAAATCCAAAAATTATGGGAGTACAAATGGCCAAAATCTGGGGCAGATTTTGAATATTACTTTTATAAACTTAGGAAAGTTGCTAGAATAACATAATGCATTGAAAGGTAATGGGAGTCTGAAACTCAAATGTCAGTCATTATTTAGTCACTGCAGTACTCAATAATTTGCCATTAAGCTACAACGGTTACATGGAACAGACCAAAAATATGAAGCAAAAACCTGGACATTGAGGTATGGTTTAACAAGCCCCCCCCCCGCCCCAAGTCGCAAATCCTGTCAGAGAAGCACAACTCAAGTGCAGTTCTGTGTTGCTGATAAACTACAAAGCAGGATGTTCAGCCCCAGTCAAAATAGCTGTCAAACTGTGACAAAGTTTGGAAAAGACCATCATGCAGTTTCAGCATTGCCAAGTAATATATAAATAAAATCCTTTTTGTTAATAAGTGAGTGACAGCATGTTTCTTTCTGTTATTTCTCTTTTGCTATAATGTAGAATGCAAAACATCACAACTCCAGTCCAGTAATAATTACAGTACTAGTTTAAGTGCAACTGTAATAAATTGCAAATTAGTTTAGTGCTCACTACCTACAGAATGACACACACATGCTAGTGCAGGAAGAATACAGGAAACTTACAAAGATGTATGGATAAGACACAGCAGTACTGAACAAACTGCAAAGATAGGGTGAACTTGCTAGAGTGTGTGTGTGTGTGTGTGTGTGTGTGTGTGTGTGTGTGTGTGTGTGTGTGTGTGTGTGTGTGTGTGTGTGTGCGTGCATGCGTGTGTGTGCGTGTGTGTGTGTGTGTGTGTGTGTGTGTGTGTGTGTGTGTGTGTGTGTGTGTGTGTGTGTGTGTGTGTGTGTGTGTGTGTGTGTGTGTGTCAGCTACTTGGGTAGGGACATGAAGCACTGGTTGGACAGAGAGAGTGCTGGAAGGACTTGGCTTGGAACCCTGGCTAAGGATTTTGCTGTGCCAGTGGGGAGTCTTATTGGGGTTCTGGAGAGAGAGGCAGAAACCAGCCCCAGACTGACTGTGATCTCTGTGTGCTCTTAAGGGAAGTTTTTGTGTGCACTGTTCATCCTCCCAATGTGCACGTCCCTCACTGGTGTTAGTGGTGAGGACTGAGGCTCCTTGATTACTGGGCCAGTGCATGGGTGTCACAGTGATAATAATTTTTAATTAATATTCATGGTGAATAATGCTGAATCACGTTGATTAATCATAACCACTTGTATACGTAACACATATTAATCAGCCTGTGAGCTTGCAAATTCAAAGTCTTTAGGAAGTGTTTAACATTTTGCCCATTTGTTCCTCATTATAAGCGATAGTGCTCTACACTTTGGAGATGGAAGGTTGAGTGCTATGCTTGTTTGTTAGTAATCTTTTAATAAGTGTTTAACATTCTGAGAGCTAGTGTTCCACAGTTTGGGGATGGAAGCTTGAGTTATGTTTATACACCTTTATTTGGCTCTATTTGAGAATTAGCTTATATATGACCAGATCTGCCGAAAACTATGGTAATACTGGCCAAAATATGATCGTAGCCGAATTATTTCATTTTGTAATCAAAGCTTCATGCTGTTGCCCCCCCCCCCCCCCCCCAAAAAAAAAAACATTATATTGCCTCCTATAAATTCATTCAATAGATGTGCAATCATGTGTCTTGGTGAATTTCAAATAAGCAAACCTATCTCTAAGTTATGCGCAAGTAATCTACGTTTCCAAGTATTGGCTTAGAAGAGATCTACAACATTTCTGAAAAAGTTTAACAACACATGTGGAGATCCTAGTACAAAAAAAATAAACAATCATCTTACTACAGCAATGTACGCTCATGTATTGTTTGTACAGATAAGGAAGTCTTCTTTAACACATGCCTGTAGGAGGAGGTGGGGCAGGAGAGACGGAGTTCCGGGTGGGATTGAAGGGTAATGTAAATACATGCTTACAGTTAGGGATACTTTCAGGACTCAACTAGAAGGTAGTTAAAGAAGTTTAACATTTATAAACTAGGATTAGTTTAATGTGAAAACTGAGTTTATTTTGCTGCATGCTGAGTACTGATTAAAACAGGAGTGTTAAGAGTTGTAACTTAAAAGTATTACTATTTCAGTTCGTGTTGAGGCCGAGCCTTGTTGCTGTAAGAACATCATCTGGTAATAGTAGTACTGAGTGCTAGTGTGTCCAGGGTTTTCGGTCATACAGGTTTTGGTGTTTAAGCAGGTGAAATTTAGCCACATTGATCATCAAAAAGTTGTGTAGCTTTGCTCAGGTCTGTGGACACGAGTTTGTTGGGGTAGTTCCTCCTCTTGCATTCTCAGTAGTCCTAACGCCTGACATATGAAAGTCACGGTACTGTCATTGACAGCGAGGTAAAATATTGGGTACTCACTTCTGCCATAAAGAACACGTACCTGAATGTGCACACTTGTTTGCTGTTACATAGCCTGACACACTCACACACGAGTAGACAAGAAGACCCTTAGACAAGCACACAAAAAAAAATCATTCTGTTAGTAACATTTGTTGCTGGGCACTCTTCCTAGCTGGCACATTACACCCCCCTTACCATCTGGAGCAGTTGTCAAATGTTATGGCTTGTACAACTGACAAGCTACATTTCCGCTCTTATTGACATTTATCCCAAAACACCTGCGAAGTCCAATATTCTTAAATATTTATCTCCTGGTTAGCTGCTCTCCTCCTGTGTAGCCTATAAACTTCAGTGCAGCTGCAAAATAAACTGCGAATTAATAAGCTTAGTAACTAAGCTTATTAGTTCATGGTTTATTTTGCGGCTAAGCTTATAAGTTCACGGCACCCCTGTGAGGAAACCGTGGCTCCCCAGTGCACTGCAGCGCACACTTTGGGAACCCCTGCAATATGCTGTTCTAGGCTGTTAGAAAATGTGTTCTACGTTTGTCTTTTGAATTCCTGCACCCTGCCTAACTGCTAGCTCTATGTGCTATTTGATGATGAATCCCTGCATCTTTCTTGTAGTTTAATAGGTTGCCAGATGCATTTTCAATAAATGTGAATTTCAAGGGAAGAGAAGTTTCCTGTTGCTCAAGCTAAGTCGGTTTTCAGTGTGAGAGTAAAATACTTGTCAACATTTTCATTGTAAAATCTGAAAGAAATGTTTTCAATTAAATCCAAATCTCTGATCATTGCAGAAGTAAAAAAGAAATTAGTTTGCATACTGACAGATTTGAACTTTGTTTTACGATAATTAGTGAGAGACAGATAAGTAATACAATACTGGTATGGATGGGTGCCCCAATCAATTATCCTGCCTAGGGCTCCAGTTAACCATGATCTGGCTCTGACTCCATCCATGAAAGCAGCTTTTATTGAAAACTTAAATCCGTTACATAATGGCAGTGTTTACCAATGTACTGCTGAAAACTCAGTAAGGAAAAGTCAGGCACCAATTCCTGCTAAATACTAACAACGACTGCCACCAGTAGTGTTGGCCAACAGGGTGTTGGTGGAAATTGGGCTACTGTTGGCTGAAGGAGGAGAAGAGGGGGAAGGCATGCCCAAAGGCAGGTAAAGGCTAGGACTGTGGTAGTGAGGTTCGTAACTTTGAATGTCAGCAGTATGAATGGTATAGGGAGAGAGCTAGCTGATATGATGGACAGAAGGAAGGTTGGTATATTGTGTGTGCAAGAGACCAGATGGAAGGCTAGGTGTATCAGAGGTGGGTTGAAATTGTTTTATCATGGCGTGGATGGGAGGAGAAATGGCGTAGGGGGTATCCTGAAGGAACAGTATGCTAAGAGTGTTTTGGAGGTGAAAAGAGTGTCAGATAGAGTGATGTTTATGAAGCTGGAAATTGATGGTGTAATGATGAATGTTGTTAGTGCATATGCTCCACAAGTTGGGTGTGTGATGGATGAGAAAGAAAAATTTTGGAGTGAGTTGGATGAAGTGGTAATGACTGTACCCAAGGGTGAGAGAGTGGTGATTGAAGCAGATTTCAATGGGCATGTTGGTGAGGGGAGCAGAGGGGATGAGGAAGTGATGGGCAGGTATGGTGCTAAGCAAAGGAATACAGAAGGTCAGATGGTAGCAAATTTTGTGAAAATGATGGACATGGCTATGGTGAATACATATTTTAACAAGAGGGAAGAGCAGAGGATGACAAACAAGAGTGGAGGGAGATGCACACAGGTGGATTATATCTTATGTAGAAGGCCCAGTCTGAAGGAGATTGGAGACTGTAAAGTGGTGGCAGGGGAAGGTTTAGTTAGGCAGCATAGGATGGTGGTTTGTAGGATGACATTAGTGATCAAGAAGAGGAGGAGGAGTGTGAGGGCAGCACCAAGGATCAAATGGTGGAAATTGAACAAGGGTAATTGTGAAGTGGAGTTCAGGGAAGAGTTAAGACAGGCACTGGGTGGCAGTGAAGAGTTACCGAATAGCTGGGTAACTACAACAGAGCTAGTAAGGCAGATGGCTAGAAAGGTGCTTGGTGTGACATCTGGAAAGAGGAAGGAGGACAAGGAGACCTGGTGGTGGAATAAGGAAGTACAGGAGAATATACAGAGAAAGAGGTTGGCGAAGAAGAAGTGGGATTGTCAGAGAGATGAAGAAAGTAGACAGGAGTATAAGGAGATGAGGTGCATGGCAAAGAGAGAGGTGGCGAAGGCTAAGGATAAGGCATATGAAGAGTTGTATGAAAGGTTGGACACTAAGGAGGGAGAAAAGGACCTGTACTGATTGGCTAGACAGAGGGACCGAGCTAGTAAAGATGTGCAGCAGGTAAGGGTGATAAAGGATAATGAGGGAAACGTACTCACAAGCGAGGAGAGTGTGTTGAGCAGATGGAAAGAGTACTTTGAGAGCCAGATGAATGAAGAGAATGAGAGGGAGAGAAGGTTGGATGATGTGGGGATAGTGAATCATGAAGTGCAATGGATTAGCAAGGAGGAAGTAAGGATCGCTAAGAAGAGGATGAAGAATGGAAAGGCTGTTGGTCCAGATGAAATACCTGTGGAAGCATGGAGGTGTTTAACTGAAATGGCAGTGGAGTTTTTAACTAAATTGTTTAATAAAATCTTGGAAAGTGAGAGGATGCCTGAGGAATGGAGAAAAAGTGTTTTGGTAACGATTTTTAAGAACAAGGGTGATGTGCAGAGCTGTAGTAACTACAAAGGGATTAAATTGATCAGTCACAGCATGAAGTTATGGGAAAGAGTAGTGGAAGCTAGGTTAAGAAGGGAGGTGATGATTAGTGATCAGCAGTATGGTTTCATGCCAGGAAAGAGCACTACAGATGCGATGTTTATTCTGAGAGTGTTGGAGAAGTACAGAGAAGGTCAGAAGGTGTTGCATTGTGTCTTTGTGGACTTAGAGAAAGCATATGACAGGGTGCCTAGAGAGGAGTTGTGGTATTGTATGAGAAAGTCAGGAGTGTCAGAGAAGTTTTTAAGAGTGGTACAGGATATATATGAGGGTAGTGTGACAGTGGTGAGGTCTGCGGTGGGAGTGACAGATGCGTTTAAGGTGGAGGTGGGATTACATCAAGGATCAGCTCTGAGCTCTTTCTTATTTGCAGTGCTGATGGACAGGTTGACAGACGAGATCAGACAGGAGTCCCCATGGACTATGATGTTTGCAGATGACATTGTGATGTGTAGTGAGAGTAGGGAACAGGTGGTGGAGACCCTGGAGAGGTGGAGATATGCTCTAGAGAGAAGAGGAATGAAGGTCAGCAGGACTAAGACAGAATATATGTGTGTGAATGAGAGGGAGAATAGAGGAATGGTGAGGATGCAGGGAGTAGAGGCGGCGAAGGTGGATGAGTTTAAATACTTGGGATCAACAGTTCAGAGTAATGGTGAGTGTAGAAGAGAGGTGAAGAAGAGAGTACAGGCAGGATAGAGTGGGTGGAGAAGAGTGTCAGGAGTGATTTGCGACAGATGAGTACCAGTAAGAGTGAAAGGGAAGGTCTACAAGAGGGTATTGAGACCAGCTATATTATATGGGTTGGAGACAGTGGCATTGACAAAAAGGCAGGAATTAGAGCTGGACGTGGCAGAATTAAAGATGTTAAGATTTGCACTGGGTGTGACGAGGTTGGACA